>NW_027509328.1:0-127250 GCF_048541705.1 Temnothorax americanus
AGAAAATTATTGGGTTTCTCGATGAAATAGATGGCCCGATAATTGTGGGTAAAACACAACAATACAGATTACTCAAATTTATTTTAAACAATAATAGTAAACATCGTGTTCAAGTAGTAGCATGGAATTCAGAAATAGACAGAATTGAGCTTCATTTAAAGCTTAACAAGGTAATGAAAAGTTTTTATCAGGTTCTTGTAGACCTTTTTATAATAATATTTATAAACAATTATTAAAAACAACAGCAATTAATAACAACAACTAACAACAACAAAACAATGATAACTGTACATTCTTGCACTTGTTATAATTTAGATTATTCATATTGATGGGGCAAAGGTTAAGGAACTAAAATTTTTAGGCTTTAATCAGGGTACCTTACCCTATGAATTAATTATACGACCAAACACTATAATAAACAGTCTTGGGACCTTTAATTTAAAAACAAAAATTAATGCAGTAAAACCAAAATTAATTGATTTTGCTTCCTCATAGAGGAAGCTTTGTTTTCGTGAAATCGTTTACGGATTTTTGTTTGCGTATAAAGTTGGATCTAGTCATCCAAATTTAAATTAATTATATATGAAATAGGGGTAGAAGAAACCAAAGAAGAGATCGGTTTTGGAGTTTTTTATGCCAATATGTTCATATTGTTGTAAAAGGTCAAAATATCGCATTAAAAAAAATGTCCGTATGTATGTATGTGTGTATGTACAGATTTGATGACCGTGGTTGCTCTAACTTTCGCAAATATTGAGATATCGGGCTGTTTTTTTTTTAATCGATAGAGTATCATTCAAGGAAGGTTAGTATTGAATTTAGTGATGATCGGTAAAGGGGTTCTTTTTAAAAAAAATTTTGAATTTTTTTAGAAATGTCCGTGGTTCCTTTAACTTCCGCAAATTTGGAGATATCAATCTATTTCTAATTTTATTATATTTTTCAGTCTTTTTTCTACCCCTATATTTCATATATTTAAAACTTAAATTCGGTTAATTAGTTCCAGAGTTATAGACATTTTGGTAAATTTGGCACATATATACACACATACACACATACAGACATTTTTAAAAAATCCAATTTTTCGACGTTTTAGAACATTCTGAACACGTTCAGAAAAACAAAAAAAATTTGTTATCCCAAGGCCGGCCTGAGAAAGGAGAGGGTTGGAGTGGGCAGTTTTAGTACCCACTCCGTAAAACTAATTATATAATTTTGATATTGTTTGAATAATTTTGATATTATTTGAATATTATTTAAAAACAAAAAAATACAAACATAGCAATATTATTACGAGTTTTCAGAAATATACAGGAAGTCAGAAATAAAAGTATCCAGCCGAATGACTGGATCGCGCTTGCTCCCGTTATGGCTTCTTGTAACGTCGCATATCGCTGCGAACGTACAAGTATTTTTAATTCGTCGCGCAATCCTATTTGAAAATTAATTAAAGCTTGTTTTTGTATCGTTTGCTGGATCGCGCGTTTAAACATACTGGAGTGACCTTCTCCTTCTATCATAGCGTCATATAGCTTCATGGCTAGTAGATCGACTCGTTGCCCAAAAGCATGTGCGCTTTCGTTTGGCTTTTGCTTGAGAGTATTAAACTCAATCTGCAAATGGGTAGTGCTCTGCTTGGCTTGATAGCAATCTTCTAATTGTTGCTTTAATTGAGCGAATGTTTGTATATCTCGCGTTTCAAAATCTTGCATCGCTTTTCCTTTTAATTTTGTATATAAAATCGCCTGTACTAATGATTCTTCGTCTGTAGGCTGTATATTATGTACCGCATATGTGCACGCGTTTATAAATTCTTGTAATTTCTGTCGCGACGTCCCATCGAACTCAGGGATCATGCTTCGTGCTTCTTTTAACGTTATAGCATTCGGTATGGAACTACGCCGATTTCTTATATCGTGTTCCGTCCGTCCGTAATTTTCGCTCGAATATCTTTCGTTTCCGGCTCCTACTTGGTCGCCGTTTCGTGCACTATTTTCTAGTGTTATTAACCGTTCTCGTAATTCGCGCGTTTCGTCACGCATTTCTATACGCGATTCCTCTTGCATTTTCTGCATTTCCCGTAATAAATTGTATATTTCTCTTACGTCGTGCGTTTCCGTAGATAGCGGTGCGTACTGTGCGTCAGATTGTGACTGTGCCATTTCGGTTTCCTTAACTTGCGCTTGTGGCTGGTTTGTGTAAGTGCGTTCTTCTAATAGGGGTTTTTCCGTTCGCGTCTCTTCGCCGTTTTCCCGATAGTATTTGCTAGGGTCGAATATATCGCTCTCGTAAGAGGTCAATGAAAATTCTCGTCGCAAGGATACTCTGCTAGGGGTTCGGCTAACGTATGGTCTGCTTCTACGCGGTTTTTCGTCCGTCCGGTCAATGGGGTCGGTTGAGAATAAACTCTCGTCAATCTCACCAAACGGAAACTCGCGCTCAGTAACAACGTTTTCCGGTAACTCGGTTTCGCTGTCCGAGTGTCGCGTTTCTAATGCTACACGAACGTTATCTAAAGTCGCTTGTGTTGTCGCGCGCGGACTATTTACCCGTGGTGAAAATTCGTTGATTAACCACGACGCATTGGCTATCGGCGTTCGGGGAGGACTATTTTCTCCCGACATTCACGCGTAGTACAATTTTAAATTTTCTCGACTTACATTAGAATTACGGCTCGCATGGTCGCTCGCAGGCTCCGTTGTTTGCGGCTGGCCCTGGCGTGAAGATGCTGGTTGTCGAACGCAGTTGCTGCTTCTCGTTGTTCGCTGCTTCTGCGTTGTCCGCTGCGTTGGCGTTGTCCGCTGCTTGGCGTCGTCCGCTGCTTTGGCGTTGTCCGCTGCTTTGCACTTGGCCTTGGGTGTTGGCCTTTTATTTTCTTTTCGCCCTTTGGTGTCCTTGAGGATGCCTTGATCGATCCCTTTTGGCTCAGTACCGTTGTGGATACCTTGGTCGCTCAGTACCTCGGTTATTTCAGCCGGTCGATCTGATTCTTGGTCAATCCACAGATGTTCCACCGTACTTATTTCCTTCCTGGTTAGTCGTATTCAGCGCTAACTGATAGACTTTATTTGCGTACCTTAGGCAGGCTTGCTGTTGTCTTTCCTAGTTGTCCTGGTGCTTTGGTCAATCCCACCGCTGCCACCAAATTATGTTATGCCGCGTTGCCGATTGGTGACGGCTTACGGCAAAACGTTTATTATTTTTGGGATCTTTTGACCTTACGAGTTGGGACTCGGTAGGCACAGGCGGGCAGATTAGGAAGCGGTCGGGTTCGCAGGTGAAACAAGGTGTAGGCGTCGTTAAATGAACTTCATTTCGTTTTACTTTATATTGGAGCTATATTTCAGCGCTTCTGTTACACTCACTAACTTACACTTGTAGTTGCCTTTCACAATTATTATATCTCGCACGCGCTTTGTTATAATGTAGAACTTCGCGACACGGCTTACGGGAACGGTCACGGGCAGAGTCTCCGGTGTATTACTCTCCGTCGCGGCTTCTTCGACGGTCCCTTATATTGCTTTGAGTTATGCCCTGTCGGCACTTTTCCGCCGGGTTCGACGGTCCCCCGAATGAGGTCGGTCAGTGACCGAGCGCATTCGCAATCTCGCTGTACTTCCGCGGTTCCGCGAATGTCAAAATGCGTTGTCGCACATTCTTATGCATATCGCAATAGTTCGATTGACGCGGAAGCTTGATGAACTTCCGCGTCCGCGTCAGCGTAAATTGAGGAGTCTTTCGAAAGACAATTTCTTCGAAGTCTTTCGAAAGACTATTCTATAATTTTATTATAAATAATTTAATAATTACCCGTTGTAATTTTAGATTACAACAATATGTCTAAGGACTGTAAGTCGCCTAAGAGAGAGAAAGGTACCTGTTTCAAATGCGGAGAAAAAGGGCATGTAATGAGCGAATGTAACGGTAAGAGTGAATCAGAACAAGTTAATTACGTAGATGCCTCGTTGATTAGTAATGAATTTCAAAAAGTAGTTACGATGAAATTGAGTGATTCTATTGCGAAGTATGAAACTAAAGTAGATGCGTTGATCGATACTGGGAGTCCAATAAGTTTTGTGAAAGAAAAGATTATTCCCAATTGTTTTATTAAGCCGACTGATGTTGGAAATAAATTTTGTGGAATTAATGGCAGTCAGCTAAACGTAGTTGGAACTACTACAATTGATATTCATTACGATCAAATTAGTGAAGCTAACGTGTCAATATACGTGGTTGCTGATAATACTACGTCATTCTCTATGATAATCGGTCGGGACATTCTAAAAAGAGCTAAAGTTAATTTAATTGCTATTCCTGTAAACGTTGCGGAAAATTTAGATAACGACGAGATTCTGAATGTAGATAACGAGATTCTTAATATTAATATAAGCGATATGCCAGATAAAGTAAGTGAAACGTTAGTAATTAATCCGGTCCTGCTAAACAGTTAGAGTTTAAAAAATTGTTCGAAAAAAAATATGTATTGCCAAAACGTCCTTTAAAGCCCAAGGTTAATGCGGAACTGATATTAAAGTTTGATAATGTAAAAAGCTTTCATTTCTCACCGAGGAGATTATCGTATAGTGAAAAAGAACAGTTGAGGAAAATTTTGGACGAATTATTAGCGAAAGGAGTCATTAGGCCTAGTAACTCCGAATATGCGTCGCCGGTTGTACTTGTACGTAAAAAAAACGGAGAGTACCGAATGTGTATCGATTATCGAACTTTAAATAAATATATATTACGAGATAGTTCTCCAATTCCAGTGATAGAAGATCAATTAAATGTTCTTAGAGATAAAGAATATTTTAGTGTATTAGACTTAAAAGATGGATTTTTCCACATTCATATGTCTGAAGAGTCCATTAAATATACTGCATTTGTTACACCATTCGGCCAATTTGAGTTCGTTGTAGTGCCGTTTGGATTAAAAACAGCCCCGACTAGATTCCAAAAATTTGTAAACGATATATTGCAGGAGCTGATCCGTGAGGGAGATGTAATAGCGTACTTCGATGATTTCTTGATAGCAATTAAGTCGTTAGAACGTCATCTCTATGTATTAAAACGGGTATTTAGATTATTGATCGAAAATAGATGTAATCTGCGAATTGACAAATGTAAATTCTTATTTACCAAAATAGAGTATTTAGGCTACTCCATCTCTTCACAAGGCATAAGTCCGACTGATAGTGGCATTGAGGCTGTTTTAAAATTTCCCGTTCCTCAAAGTGTGCGCAATGTGCAATGTTTTCTCGGGTTGTGTTCGTACTTTCGCAAATTTGTTGAAGGATTTGCATTGATCGCTAAGCCTTTATATGACATACTGAAAAAAGATGCCACGTTTACTTTTACTGAAAAAGAGTTAAATGCTTTTGAGGCTTTAAAGTCTAAGTTAGTAGCAGCGCCGATATTGGCCATGTATGATCCTCATGATTATACCGAATTACATTGTGATGCTAGTTCACACGGCTTTGGAGCCGTACTGGTACAGCGTAAGTCAGACCGTATTTGCATCCAATTTTCTATTTCTCTAAACGAACAACACCAACGGAGAGCAAATATCACAGTTTTGAGCTAGAGACATTAGCTATAGTATATGCTTTGAAAAGATTTAGAATATATTTAGTCGGTATATCTTTCAAGATCGTTACAGACTGTAATGCTTTTAAATTGACGTTTCAAAAAAAGGATATTAATCCTAGAATTGCCCGCTGGGCCTTAGAGTTGCAAAGTTTTAAATATACAGTAGAACACAGGCCGGGCAATCGAATGAAGCACGTGGATGCACTCAGTAGATCCTTTAATATTTGCGTCATAGAAGATAATCCGTTCGAGTATAACTTATCAGTTTGCCAGTCGCAAGATAAAGATATTATTGAACTAGTAGGAAAACTAGAGAAATCAGAAAGTCCATTCTTCGAGATGCGTAATGGATTGGTTTACCGTAAAAAGAATAATGATCTGCTCTTTTACGTTCCTCAAAATATGGAAAATAATATCTTGTTTAGATATCATGATCAAATGGGGCATCTGGGGGTAGAAAAAACTATGGAGGTAATACTTAAAAGTTATTGGTTTCCTGATTTAAAAGCGAAAGTAAGAGCGCATATCTCTAATTGTTTGAAATGCTTAGCATATTCTCCACATTCGGGAAAAACGGAAGGCATTTTGCATCCGATACCAAAAGGAAACACTCCCCTGGACGTATTGCACATTGACCACTTGGGACCCATCGATAAACGGTGTGCGACAAAAAAGTATATTTTCCTAGTTGTAGATGCGTTCACAAAATACGTCAAGTTGTACGCCACAAAGACCACCGCAAGTAAAGAAGCTATTAAAGCACTATCCGATTATTTTAGCAACTATAGTAAGCCTCGAGTTATTGTCTCCGATAGGGGCTCTTGTTTCACTTCGCAAGAGTTTAAGAGTTTTGTTGATAAGCACGTTATTAAGCATATATTGATAGCCACTGGTTCCCCTCAAAGCAATGGTCAGGTGGAACGAATTAATCGCGTAGTGATTCCTATGTTGGGCAAGCTTGTAAATAAAGAGGAAGATCAACTTTGGTATAACGTGTTACCGCAGATCGAACACGCTTTAAACAACACGATAAGCAAAAGTACAAATAAAACACCCAGCCAATTGCTTTTTGGAATCGACCAACGTGGCACAGTAGATGACCTGATCAAAGAATACTTGAATTCGAGCGTAAAAATTAAAGATAGAGATCTAATAGATATTAGAGCAAAATCTTCCGAAAAGATAGCGTCTTCACAGGAATATAATAAAAAATACTTTGATAAAAAACACAAGAAACCGACTGTATATAAAGAGGGCAAATATGTATTACTGCGTAATTTTGATAGTACTGCCGGTACTTCTAAGAAGCTCGTTCCTCAATACAAAGGACCATATGTTGTTGCGAAAGAATTGCGAAATGACCGATACTTAGTTTCCGATATCTCAGGATTTAAAAACACCCAAAAAAAGTATCAAGGCGTTTGGGAAGCCAAAAACATGCGACCCTATGTTATGTAGACCATTAGGGATAAATAGCTTGTAAGACGTCACACTATGTTTAATAATTATTGTTGTATGCGTTATCCTTTCAATGAATAAATCGAGGACGATTCTGAGTCAGGATTGCCAAAACTGTAGGAACTATAGTATAATGCGGCATAGCAACTCGATCGTCCTTCGGTCGCGTAAATATTTTCGTGCCCGCTTCGCGACAAGAGCGTTAGTTTTATGTTCGACGTTATTTTGTTAAAAAAGCAGCGCGTCCCGGCAACGGGAAAACAGGCTCAGTCCTGCAACGACCGCCGAAAGAGCCAGTCTCTCTCGTTTTCACGATTCTGTATTCAGTAATAAATCCTGACTAATATAATACATTTTAACGAGTGGCTTCCTCCCCTTACAAACATATATTTCATTTATATATGTATTTTCGTTTACATTTCTCAACATTTTATCAACAAAATAATAAACAGAGTTTTTTGTCCTAAATAACATTACCGTTTTTCTTTCTTCAAATATACCCTAGAATTCCAAAAAATCCTGATTTTACCATACTAAGTGTACGCTACCCAGTGTACTAAGAGAGAGAGAGGGACAGCAATGAGAGAGGAAAAGAGAGAGAGGGAGAGAGAGAGAGAAAGAGAGAGAGAGAGAGAGAGAGAGAGAAAGAGAGAGAGAGAGAGAGAAAGAAGAATAAATAGGTGCATGCAAATTACATACATAGAGAAAGGAATAATAATACGAGAGATATCTGTCCTTGTCTAACGAGGCATCTGTACGACATATCTGTCAAAACTCGTTCTTTGAAACGGCTTCATAGATCGCAAAATCCTTTTACACGAGTAAAGTTTAGGTACTAATGAAGGGTGGGATTGTAAAACAATTAGTAATAATTGAAAAAAATGTAAAATTGCCTAACGAGATATCTGTACCACATATGGGCCCGATTCTCTAACGAGGAACATATGCGCAAACACTGCTCTAACAGAAAGGCTGCAAATTGATTTGCTGTCGCACAGTTTTTAGCCAATAAGCTTGCAGCTTTTCTGTTAGAGCAGAGTTTACGCATACGTTTGTAGATAGAAAATCGGGCCCCATATCTGTCAAAGCTCGTTCTTTGAAACGGCTTCATAGATCGCAAAATCTTTTTACAGGAGTAAAGTTTAGGTACTAATGAAGGGTGGAATTGTAAAATAATTAGTAAAAATAGAAAAAATGTAAAAATGTCTAACGCGATATCTGTATCATATATCTGTCGTTCGATTGCTGTGTAGGAACCAGACAATGTAGCCAACCCTGAAACTGCCCACAGCTGCGTGCGCCATCTCGCCATCTTTCGCAAGATCCGTGAACTATTGCTGTGACATAATTGCTGCTCTGCGTGAATATTTTTGTAAAAAATATACACGATCGTTTCAAAGCTCTCATTTTTATTCCAGGCTTTCAATCTCAATTTCAAAGGTACGTTATTGTTTGTGCGTTATTGTCTTCTGAAGGGTGGGAAAGTTTAATTTCGTACATATTACGTATACAACTGTTTATATCAGAATATAAGGTTATGAGGTGACAGCATTTAAAATTTTTTTTTAATTATTACTAATTATTTGACAATCCCACCCTTCATTAGTACCTCTACTTTACTCCTGTAAAAGGATTTTGCGATCTGTAAAGCCGTTTCGAAATGAGAGCTTTGAAATGAATTGTCGGTAATTTGGACGGTTTTAGCATCCCCTTAAGGAGGTTCGATGGCTTCATCGGAGAGAGTAGTGGGACGCGGGGGTTCTGGAAACAGCGCACTAGCGTTTGAAGTAGTGGGAATGAAGGGGATTGCTCTGATTGGTCGCCGCGTGCGTATAATGCGTGCTGCTGTTCACGTCGTTCACGACCGTGGCAGTCTAGCAGATGAAAAATCAAGCAATTTATGCTTTAATAATTAATTTTTCTACGAAATGTGCTGTAACCTTGCCCTTTCTTTCGCTCATTTATTTGTAAATTATTAAGTTATATGTGCATATTTTTCTTTCTTTATTATTTGCATTTTTTCTTGCACTTATTTCATTCTGAAGGTATATGCAATATATCATTTCCCATAAAAACCTATGTTAAAAATCCAGCCAGTTTCATGAAATTTTAATATGTTGTTTTGGAATGCAAAATAGAATTATGTGAATTTTTTGGGAATTTTTTACCGTCCTATTTTGAAAAAAATCTAATCCAAAAATTGTACTTTTCAAGTTTTTGGAGTAGATTTTTTTCAAAACGGGACGGTAAAAAATTTCTAAAAAATTTACATAATTCTATTTTGCATTCCAAAACAACATATTAAAATTTCATAAAACTCTCTGCATTTTGTTGTAGCCATTGAACCTCCTTAAAAAAAATTAAAAAAAAATTTTTTGAAAAAAAAAACGTTCCATTTGGCCCATGTTTCGTAAAGTTATGGGCGTTAAAAGAAAACGTTATTTTTCAAAAATCGATATTTTGAAAACAGTTTGACAAAAAAATTTGAAAAAAATCATGGAGGCCTCTTTCAACCAATACTATAACATAAAAAATTTTCAAAAAAATCGAAGATGCAAAACCCAAATAATGTCCGATTTGGCGTGGAACGCCCCATATAAACACATGGTGTGTGTGAGTTTGTTACTACGTTTACGCGAGCGTTACTTCTACTGTAGTAATTTACGATAATTCCTTTGCGTAAACGGGATTTTGTAGTAACTTACGACAATTTACTCCACGTAAACGAGTGATATATCGTAAGTTACTACAGAAGTAACGCTCGCGGTTAACGTAGTATGTGTGTGTGTGTGTGTGTGTGTGTGTGTGTGTGTGTGCGTGTGTGCGTGTGTGCGTGTGTGCGTGTGTGCGCGTGTGCGCGTGTGCGCGTGTGCGCGTGTGCGCGTGTGCGCGTGTGCGCGTGTGCGCGTGTGCGCGTGTGCGCGTGTGCGCGTGTGCGCGTGTGCGCGTGTGCGCGTGTGCGCGTGTGCGGCGCGTGTGCGCGTGTGCGCGTGTGCGCGTGTGCGCGTGTGCGCGTGTGCGCGTGTGCGCGTGTGCGCGTGTGCGCGTGTGCGCGTGTGCGCGTGTGCGCGTGTGCGCGTGTGCGCGTGTGCGCGTGTGCGCGTGTGCGCGTGTGCGCGTGTGCGCGTGTGCGCGTGTGCGCGTGTGCGCGTGTGCGCGTGTGCGCGTGTGCGCGTGTGCGTGTGTGTGTGTGTGTGTGTGTGTGTGTGTGTGTGTGACGGTGAATGACGGCTTATGATTAAGTATAGGATAAGTTAGGATAAGTTTATATTTTTAAAGCGATTAAAATTAAAAGTATAGAATAAGTATAGAATAAGTATAGAATGAGTAATATTTACATTTGTAAAAGGTCTCTTTCTCTTTCAAATAATGCGGCTTATGATTAAGTATAGGATAAAAGGTCTCTCTCTCTTTCTCTCTCTAGCAGCGCCAAGTTTTTTGACAAGAAAAATTTATGTATTTTAATAAAATATTTTTATTTTTTGTATTGTTACTTCTGTAATTATTTGCGATGCGATTAAATCTTTTAAAATACATATATAAACTTTGTATTTAAATACCTTGTATTTCCTTGTTGGGTTTAAATATTTTAATAAAATATTTGTATTTTGTACTGTTACCTCTGTGTAATTCTTCATGATTCAATCTTTTATTCTAGTCGAAGAAAAGCAGTGGTAATATTGTACCTCAAAAAAACCTAAGTAACAAGTGGTAGAGGTAATCTTTGTATCTCGAAAAATACACTGAGAAAAAAAATTGTTAATTCCAAGAAATATTTAGTTCGATACGTTCAACTAAAAATTTTAGTTAGTTAAGTAAATATTAATTGTTTCAACAATTTATGTCGTTTCTTTAATCAAGAATTAATTAATTCAACTAATGTTTAGTTAACTAACTAAAATGTTTAGCTAAACGTATCGGACTAAATATTTCTTGGGATTGACACATTTCTTTTCTCAGTGTATGTTCTCTGTAATTGGCGCTGTAATTTAAAAAGAGATATCATTTCTTTTTTGTAATTGTAATAAAATAATAGATCACTTGAAACGCGACTCATTTTTGATAAGGTAACGTAATTTTATGATGTGTATCACTTGAGTAATAATTTTTTGGAAATAAAAATACTACTGTTTAGTTTTTTTCGAGATTTTTCGAGATACAAAGATTACGTCTACCACTTGTTACTTCGGATTTTTTGAGGTAAAAGTACTACTGCTTAGGTTTTTTCGAGATTTTTCGAGATACATACAAAGATTACGTCTACCACTTGTTACTTCGGTTTTTTCGAGGTAAAGATACTACTGCTTAGGTTTTTTCAAGATTTTTCGAAATACAAAGATTACGTCCACCACTTGTTACTTAGATTTTTTTGAGGTATAATAGTACCACTGTTTTTTTTTTTCGAGGTAACAACATATGTACTACTATGCGTGTACTTGGCGCATTTTTTTACCTTTTTTTGAAAAAGGTAATTTTGTACGGATATCACGCCTTTTTTAGTATTACGCATTGTATAAACAGTATGTACAGGGTGTTATATCGAGGTATAATACTACCACTTTGTTTTTTTCGAGGTAACAACATAATACATATGTACTACTATGCGTGTACTTGGCGCCTTTTTTTACCTTTTTTTTGAAAAAGGTAATTTTGTACGGATATCACGCCTTTTTGTAGTGTTACGCATCTTAATCTTAACAGAAAAAAATTACACCTTATAAAAAAATGTGTCTGAAGTTGTAAATATATATATATATACACATTGCCGGACATTGCTTTTATGTAAAATATGCATGTATATTACGTTGCTTGTATAAATTATTTCTTACCAACTTTTTCCAAAAATAATATATAAAGACCTTTAGCACCTGTAGGCTATCGTTTATTTTCTATAATTTTTCCATCATTAAATTCAATCCAAAATGTCCTTTTTCTACACATACTTGTCTTGTGTAATGACCATCTTCAATAGATGTACCCTGATGAAATATAGTAATCATTACTTTACTCTGCTGTTTAGCTATCGATATCTTAGTTGTTGATGTGCCAGTTAAATTAAATGTTTGTGCTATTTTCACTAATTTATTATCCTGTGACGAGAACAAAATTAAATGAATGATAACTATTTCTTTCGTCAACGTTAATTCATTTCTAAATACTAGATTTCCTGCACAAAATTGGCATGTTTTTCCATATAACGGACCCCAATTTAAAAATGTATCCTTCAATAAATTATTAAGATTATAACTTTTCTTCTTTAAATTATTAATAGAAATTGGAACAACTATGTTATCAGTAATATTATCTTTGGTCGTATAACCACATGAGTTGCTAATGCACTTAGTAGTACGAGTAACTTGATGCCCGACCAAATTTATTATGTAGTTATATTTTGTGCAAATAGCAATAAGAAATTCAAGAGCGTCTCGTTTTGCTGGTTTTTCATCACCACGACTCGTAAAGCGCTCTCCTAAATCTGTCCGTGTCGCATCAGCATTCAAATTAAGTAATCGTTTGTCATATTTATGCGCTAATATACTTAAATCATCTTTATCAACTTTAAGCAACACTTTCCTAATAATACTTGACTGCAAGAAACATTGTATTACTGAATTTGCGTAGCATGAAACTCCATCTTCATTTTGCAAAACAGGTATCGGCTCAACAGTACTTTTTCCAACTTGTTGATTTGACTCTTGACCGGCATTGATTATTTTCGACAATGTCCACGGAACATCTTTTACTTTTCGAAAACGTTTTTTCGAAATAGGAATCGTTTGTGCTTGCGGTAGAAATGTTCGTATTAGTCGATTATATTCGCTAATAGCTCTTTCACTTACTTTTACAGCTGAAGGATCAAAGTTAATTAAATGCAATCCATCCAAAGACGGTAGTCGGGATAACGCACCATATGACTGAGCACAACTAAATATAGAATTACCTATATCCATAACAGCGTTTTGCAAGGTTAATCCTTGATTTTTATGAATGGTTATGCCATAACTGAGAGTTATGGGAAATTGTTTTCTGATAACATATGCTTTCTCCATTACTTTAAACTTGACACTTAAGCCTGATCTACAATGTGCTCTTTGCTTCCTGTTTTCTGCTTTTTGCTTCTTATTTCTCTGTTTCTCTACGCCCTGTTTTACCGACAATCCTGTTTCTTGTCTCGTGCTTCTTGTCTCTTCTTGAGTTCGTCAACTTCTATCTGGGGCGACAGAAAACTGAGAGAACGAGAAAACGAAAATCATGTGCTACGCTGCAGAAATCGTCAATAGTAGTACGAGGCAGTTTCACTCTATTCACGTAAGTAGCTTATTTTTTAAATGTAACAAAGGTAATAACGGATTATTTATATTGTGTAGTTTAAAGAAGAATACGCGTACGCAAAAAATCGTAGAACGACGACGGTCACGTCGGAGGTGAGCTTACGACATAACCAAAAAGCAGCATGTCAGACAAGGAAAATGAAGATATTCAGGTGGATGAAGCTTTTGGCGAATTGCTTGCTAATTTCGTTCGACAACATCCTTGCCTTTATGATAAAAAATCTAAAAATTATAAAGATAAGAAGTTTGTCGCCGATACATGGATGTCTATCGCACTCGCCTGTAATATGCCGGGTAAGTAAACAAAAAAAGTTTAATTGTAAAATAAAAGTATAGTTCGTACATACATATATGAATACAGGATGGTTGCATGATTCTAGGTTTACATTAGATTACATTGGAGAGATTATAGTGTACTCTATTTTGCAGTGGATGCAATTCAGAAACAGTGGAAAATGCTTTGCAACCAATTCACTCGAGAACACCGTCTTGAGAATATGTATGAGCCATCAGGTACAGGGAATGATACTTGTAAGAGACCACGGAAGACATGGTACTTGTACCAGGCCCTTTCCTTCTTGGCACCACATGTGGCCCACCGCAATACATCAAGCAACTTTGTGCGAAGAAGTATAATTACTCAGTCATTACCATCAATACCACAATCTGCACTACAGCCAGCAGGGCAGTTATCACCGTCAACATCACAATCTGCACCACAGTCAGCAGTGCAGTCATTACCGTCAACACCAGAATCTGTCTACAGTCAACTACAGTCAACAATGCAGCCACCATCTGAATCACCGTCTAGCAATCTGTGGAATATAGATCTTTTAATGAGTGATGACTCAAATGTTTCAATTCTACTGCCAGAAAGAGAATTTTCAGAATCTTCAGCATCTATAGCATCTTCAGTATCTGTAGCATCTTCAGCATCTGTAGCATCTTCAGCATCTTCAGTTGGTCAGTCAAGGTCATTATGTTCAGTTGGTCAGGCAAGGTCATTAAGTTCAGTTGGTCAGCTAAGGCCATTAAGTATTGCAAGGAAGAATTTACTTCATCCACCACCTGACCAATCTGCAATTCAGAAGATGAAGGAGTCTCGTAAAGAGCAGGAACATCTGTCTAAAATGATAACCAATACGACTGATTCTATAAACACGCTCGTGAATAATTTATCAGAAAAGCGTTCACAATCTGTCACTCTTGTCAATAATGACGATAGTGGAGAAGAAGCAGCAATGGCAAAGGCATTACTTTATGCGTTGAAAAGAGTCCAAGAGTCCAAGTACAAGATTCAATGTTATATGCAATGTTTATCTGTTGTGGATAAGTTCCAGAACATGAGAGAAGTGGAAAGTGATGAGAATCTGTAATTTTTTCTTCGCTTGGCCACCAATAATATTGAAGACAGGTTCAAAAACTGTCCGGCACATTGGGAATTTTTGGATTTGCTACAAAATATATTTACACATAATATATATACACATATATCTATATATATAAATATATAACGTATATGCAACATAATTACAAAAAATGTGATTTTTTAGATAGATATAACATATTTGTTTCGCGTTTACATAATGTGTCACTTTTTAAGTTGTTAATAACATTTTAATTTCTTACACATTTATGCATATCTAATATAAAGTATAAGAAGATATTTTTTAAAGTTACTAATAACTAGCGTTTAGTTTTTTCATAGTTTTCGTTTTTGTGGACGAATGTTCCTATTGTATGTATTTATTTAGAAGGGCAATGTTCCTAGCCAAAGTGCAAACTTCAGTACCTGATGTCAGTATTTTTTTTGTTTGTAATGCTAAGGCTACAGTTTCAAGTAAATAAATAAAAGTGATTATTAAATATACAAAGTATTTATTTCCCAATTTTTACAAGCTTCATACGTATACTTACGCATACTAGTGTTCGTTACCTTTAGTTAAGCGGTAAAATATTATAATGCAAAAATCTAAATTATGACAAGACAATAGAACGTAGATAAATTCATGAATATTATGCAAAATTGAATGTTATACGCAAACTTTAAGTAGTACATGTATATATATCACATTAGAGATTAAACGAACGTACAAAAAGCGAGTCCAAAATAAGAGATCGCCGTTCAACGAGAGACGAGAACTCGATAACACTTTTGTTTTTGACGAACACTCGTCGGGCGAGCTATGTAGTATTTGCAGTGATTAATCGCGAGGTCGTCCCAGACGAAGATGAAACCGACAGATAATATCGCACGCGAAATCAAAACTAACGGACGCATGCATAACATTATATCAAATCTTTGTTCGTGTTTTTTTTCTCTCTTTTCCTTTTGTCTTTATATTTATTGTATGTATGTAATAAGATCGTAACGATGATTCGCGCAACGCAAGTGATAGTCGCCGGCCGTTGTCTCCCTTTTTTTCTACCTATTCGAATTTAATCGATCGTTATATTGCTATTGTATCACACAGTATTCACTTATTGTTAATTACACGGCTATATGTAGGCGCGATGTGACTTAGCGGTTTCAAGATGCCGAGAGCTATTCGAAATGCATCTCGCTTGGATCGAACACGGACGTAGACGCAAAGAAACTTCGCCAATGCTCCGGAAAGCCCCTGTTACAACTGCTAGAATTTCCATTCGCGCTCATGACAAAAATTATCAATGAGATATTGTTTTGCGAGATATATTTCAAGTCGAGATGCGATTGAGCGCACGTTAATCGTCGCAACGAGCGGACACAGCGGCAACTGTAAATTATTATCTATTAGCAATTTCGTTAGAATTGCTTAACTCCGCAAGTCATCTGAAATGGAAGAAATATCTTATTAAGCTCGTCAGGATCGCTTATTCGAGAACATATTTCTCGTTGGATATAAAATGTACGATATATTTATGATTCCGATATTGCCCAAGGATCTCGTGGACGAATCATAGGCACCGTAGCCTGAAGACGATTGTGATCGCGCAACCCTCTATATTATCTTTAATCGAATATTAAAAAATAGAAATTATTACAATAGACAACAGAACGTGGATCAAATCATGAATATTATACGCAATTATACGTTGAATATTATACGCAAACTTAGACTAGTACATGTACATATTATATTATCGTGTATTATGTGTGTGCCTACATTCTAAACTCGATGAAGTGCTTGTTCCCACTGCCAATCCACTTGGCCAATGTTTGAGCAAAAATAATCTTTCAGAATGTTTCGTTGAGCGTCAGCTCTCACTGTAGGATTGTTGGACCCAAGTCGTCCAACATCAGTGATCGGTCCTCTGTATATATCTCTCCTCCACTCACCTTCAATAACATCTCCATATACTCCTTCCCTATCTACCATAAATGCAGGACAGTAGGTTCTTTCTGATGGTGCTAAGTCGTCTTCAGATATCATGAGAAAGTTATGAAGGCACACAACTGCTTTTACAATGTTTTCCGTTGTTTCTACTGAGCTGCACAGATCCTTTCTCAGGATACGCCACCTTGAACACATGATCCCAAAGGCATTTTCAATGACGCGTCTAGCACGACTAAGCCTGTAATTGAATATCTTTTCTTCATCGCCGAAAGTTCTGTAAAATCTGGCATATGGGCGCATCATATGGATACCAAGAGGAAATGCTTCATCGGCAACAAAAGTGAAGGGGAGGGTGACATTACTGCCGGGAATCTCTTTTGGAGGAGGAAAGTCAATTTCATCTGCATCGAGTGTTTGACCAAAATCACAATTTGCCCACACACCTCCATCACTTTGAGATCCTGCATGAGAAATAAAAGAAAAGGTTCCCTAAGTTATTATAATGCAATGTAATGCAATGTATAGTATCTCAATCATTGTTGTACAAGGAGTACTCACCGTAATCGCCAATATCCACCCATGTAAAACGGTATTTAGCATCACATGCAGCCATGAGATTTATCGAAAATCTCTTTTTGTAAGAGCTGTAAAACTGAGAGCCGGTTTTTGGAGGGCACTGTATCGATATATGTTTGCCGTCAATCGCTCCGACACAGTTGGGAAACTGCCATCGGTTGAAGAAATCCTCAGATATCTGCATCATAGTCTCTCTTGTTGGTGCCTGCAGATATATCGGTTGAAGAGCTACCCACAAAGCCTTGCAGGTTTCGTTGAACACTTTATGTGCAGTGGAACGCCCAATTCTATAACTCCATGAAGACGTCTTAACTGATGTCCTTCGGGCTAGTATTCTTTAAGAAAATAACGTAAGACTTAGTGACAGATACCTTAACATTAGTAGGTACATAGAAGTAGGAAATGTACTTACTCAAGAGTCATGGCCACGCGTAACTGTATAGGCAATGGAGTTCTGATACTTCGCTTAGTTAAGTATGGTCTCAGCAAATCACAAAGATAATCAAACTGGTGCACATTCATGCGTGTATAATCGAAGAATTCTTCGTGGTCTGTAGTTCTCAATTGTCCAAACAGGTTTCTATAGACTCCTTGATTCTCTCGAGAATAATTAACTGGTCTTACCCACCAACGCCTGATCCTTCTTTTCTTTAATTGCATTTTTGCAAGTGTTGTAATCTAAAATTACAACGGGTAATTATTAAATTATTTATAATAAAATTATAGAATAGTCTTTCGAAAGACTTCGAGGAAATTGTCTTTCGAAAGACTCCTCAATTTACGCTGACGCGGACGCGGAAGTTCATCAAGCTTCCGCGTCAATCGAACTATTGCGATATGCATAAGAATGTGCGACAACGCATTTTGACATTCGCGGAACCGCGGAAGTACAGCGAGATTGCGAATGCGCTCGGTCACTGACCGACCTCATTCGGGGGACCGTCGAACCCGGCGGAAAAGTGCCGACAGGGCATAACTCAAAGCAATATAAGGGACCGTCGAAGAAACCGCGACGGAGAGTAATACACCGGAGACTCTGCCCGTGACCGTTCCCGTAAGCCGTGTCGCGAAGTTCTACATTATAACAAAGCACGTGCAAGATATAATAATTGTGAAAGGCAACTACAAGTGTAAGTTAGTGAGTGTAACAGGAGCGCTGAAATATAGCTCCAATATAAAGTAAAACGAAGTGAAGTTCATTTAACGACGCCTACACCTTGTTTCACCTGCGAACCCGACCGCTTCCTAATCTGCCCGCCTGTGCCTACCGAGTCCCAACTCGTAAGGTCAAGAGATCCCAAAAATAATAAACGTTTTGCCGTAAGCCGTCACCAATCGGCAACGCGGCATAACATAATTTGGTGGCAGCGGTGGGATTGACCAAAGCACCAGGACAACTAGGAAAGACAACAGCAAGCCTGCATAAGGTACGTAAATAAAGTCTATCAGTTAGCGCTGAATACGACTAACCAGGAAGGAAATAAGTACGGTGGAACATCTGTGGATTGACCAAGAATCAGATCGACCGGCTGAAATAACCGAGGTACTGAGCGACCAAGGTATCCACAACGGTACTGAGCCAAAAGGGATCGATCAAGGCATCCTCAAGGACAACAAAGGGCGAAAAGAAAATAAAAGGCCAACACCCAAGGCCAAGTGCAAAGCAGCGGACAACGCCAAAGCAGCGGACAACGCCAACGCAGCGGACAACGCAGAAGCAGCGAACAACGAGAAGCAGCAACTGCGTTCGACAACCAGCATCTTCACACCAGGGCCAGCCGCAAACAACGGAGCCTGCGAGCGACCATGCGAGCCGTAATTCTAATGTAAGTCGAGAAAATTTAAAATTGTACTACGCGTGAATGTCGGGAGAAAATAGTCCTCCCCGAACGCCGATAGCCAATGCGTCGTGGTTAATCAACGAATTTTCACCACGGGTAAATAGTCCGCGCGCGACAACACAAGCGACTTTAGATAACGTTCGTGTAGCATTAGAAACGCGACACTCGGACAGCGAAACCGAGTTACCGGAAAACGTTGTTACTGAGCGCGAGTTTCCGTTTAGTGAGATTGACGAGAGTTTATTCTCAACCGACCCCATTGACCGGACGGACGAAAAACCGCGTAGAAGCAGACCATACGTTAGCCGAACCCCTAGCAGAGTATCCTTGCGACGAGAATTTTCATTGACCTCTTACGAGAGCGATATATTCGACCCTAGCGAATACTATCGGGAAAACGGCGAAGAGACGCGAACGGAAAAACCCCTATTAGAAGAACGCACTCACACAAACCAGCCACAAGCGCAAGTTAAGGAAACCGAAATGGCACAGTCACAATCTGACGCACAGTACGCACCGCTATCTACGGAAACGCACGACGTAAGAGAAATATACAATTTATCACGGGAAATGCAGAAAATGCAAGAGGAATCGCGTATAGAAATGCGTGACGAAACGCGCGAATTACGAGAACGGTTAATAACACTAGAAAATAGTGCACGAAACGGCGACCAAGTAGGAGCCGGAAACGAAAGATATTCGAGCGAAAATTACGGACGGACGGAACACAATATAAGAAATCGGCGTAGTTCCATACCGAATGCTATAACGTTAAAAGAAGCACGAAGCATGATCCCTGAGTTCGATGGGACGTCGGGACAGAAATTACAAGAATTTATAAACGCGTGCACATATGCGGTACATAATATACAGCCTACAGACAAAGAATCATTAGTACAGGCGATTTTATATACAAAATTAAAAGAAAAAGCGATGCAAGATTTTGAAACGCGAGATATACAAACATTCGCTCAATTAAAGCAACAATTAGAAGATTGCTATCAAGCTAAGCAGAGCACTACCCATTTGCAGATTGAGTTTAATACTCTCAAGCAAAAGCCAAACGAAAGCGCACATGCTTTTGGGCAACGAGTCGATCTACTAGCCATGAAGCTATATGACGCTATAATAGAAGGAGAAGATCACTCCAGTATGTTTAAACGCGCGATCCAGCAAACGATACAAAAACAAGCTTTAATTAATTTTCAAATAGGATTGCGCGACGAATTAAAAATACTTGTACGTTCGCAGCGATATGCGACGTTACAAGAAGCCATAACGGGAGCAAGCGCGGAAGAAAAGCTCATAGGGCCGACCGCGACAAAAACGGGCGCCTCGCTATACAAAAATAAGCCAGGATATACGAGACAGCCCCAAAATCAGAGCGTACAATGTTTTAAATGCGGAAAAACTGGTCATTATGGACGGGAATGCCGAAGCCAAGGAAACGCATTACCTAAACCTAGTAAACCTGCACAAGTAAATGCACTGCAGAAATATTGCAATTATTGCAAAAAATCGGGGCACAATCGAGATGAGTGTTGGACATTAAAAGGGCGAAGCTACACCCCCAACACCAACAAATCTAGAGAAAACGAAAAAAGACAACAATTGAAAGTGCCGAACCGAAGGAAGAACGCTGACTCTGCAAGCAGCGAAGACGAACAAGAGGAGGCGAGAGGAAAACAACCACGACCTGCCTCAGAATATCGGGTTACACATATCAAAAGTGTGCCATACGGCCGTACGAAGCCAGAACTGTTATTAACAAGATTACCCATACGAGAGGTAAAACCCGGAGCATCGAATATGCTATATGACTCTGGTTCAACAATTTCATTAATAAAGCTAAACGCGTTAAAGGATGACGCCTCAGTCTATGAAGATCGCATAGCTCTCACCGGAATCACGGGACACAAAATACACACAATCGGAAAAATGTATGCGACCATTGAAACAAATAAATTAAAAATTAAACACGCATTTTATGTGGTAGGAGAAGACATGGCCATAGAATACGATGGAATCCTAGGAATAGATTTCCTACGGACACACGCCGCATCTTGCGATTACGAGCAAATGCAATTAAAAATAAAGGAAGAAACTTTCAAATTGCACCCGTATGGAAAGGTCACACTAAAGCCTCGCAGCGAGACTATAATAGAGGCAATTACGGATAAAAATGAAGAAGGTATCGTACAAGCAAGAGAGATGAAACCAGGAGTTTATATTGGAAACTGCCTAGTGAAACCGGAGAATCATATTTGCATTGTAAGCATAATAAATACTACAGACAAGGAAATTGAAATACCGATTCCACAAGTTACGCTGGAAAAACAGATACTCATACAAAAATACATGCAACAATGACGGGAAAGGTAACTAAACCTGCTGTATCTCGAAACGAACGCATCTGACTAGCATTGCGTACGCAGCACTTAAACGCCGAGGAAAAACGTTCACTCCAACACATATGCGAAGAATACGGCGATTTATTTCATTTAGAAGGAGAGCCATTATCGTGTACTGCAGCAGTAAAACACGAAATAAACACACGCGCTGACGCTGCGCCTGTGAATGTAAGACCATACCGACTTCCAAACAAGCATAAAGCGGAAGTAAATCGGCAAGTACAAGAAATGTTAGAAAACAAAATAATTCAAAGCAGTACTAGCCAATGGAATGCACCGTTGTTAGTGGTACCTACAAAAGCTGACGCAGCCGGAAATCCAAGGCTCCGAGTAGTTGTAGACTTTCGGAAGCTAAACGATCTAACGATAGGCGACTCATTCCCACTGCCAAATATCACTGATATACTTGATCAGTTGGGGAACGCCAAGTATTTTACTACGCTAGTTCTGGCATCTGGGTATCACCAGATACCGATGGCCGAACGAGATAAACACAAGACGGCATTTTCGACACCTTACGGCCACTACGAATTTAATCGCATGCCGTTCGGGCTAAAGAGCGCACCCGCAACGTTTCAACGGTTAATGACTTCTGTACTAACTGGCCTACAGGGAATTAAATGTCTTGTGTATCTAGATGACATAGTAGTGTATGGACCTAGCCTGGAGAACCACAACAAACGATTAAGAGAGGTGCTACAAAGACTCCGAAAAAACTGTTTAAAATTACAACCGGAGAAGTGTGAATTCTTGCGCAAGGAAGTGATCTACCTAAGCCACATTATTTCGGAGAATGGAATTTCTCCAGACCCGTCAAAACTAGTAGCGATAAAAGAATTTCCTACGCCAAAAAGAGTTAAGGACGTGCAATCATTTATCGGCTTAGCCGGTTACTATAGAAAATTCATAAAAGATTTCTCGAAGACAGCCAAACCGTTAACAAAGTTAACAAAGAAAACGGAAAAATTTGAATGGACTTCAGAGCAAGAAAATGCTTTCAATAATTTAAAGGAAAAACTAACAACGGCACCTGTGCTTAAGTATCCGGATTTTACGCAAGAGTTTATTATAACTACTGACGCATCCGACCATGCCATCGGAGCAATACTATCTCAAGAAAAGATAGGTGAAGACCAGCCAATAGCTTATGCTAGTCGAATTCTATCACGAGCAGAACAAAATTATAACACTACAGAGAAAGAGTTGTTAGCCATTGTATGGGCGGTCAAACACTTCCGACCTTACGTGTACGGCACCAAATTTAAAATTGTGACCGACCACAAGCTGTTAACATGGTTATTTAACGTTAACGATCCAGGCTCAAGATTGATTCGATGGAGATTACAGCTGGAAGAACACAATTACGAAATTATACACAAAGCCGGAAAGGCGAATGTAAACGCCGACGCACTGAGCCGCAATGTAAAACGAGACGAAGTTGCCGCAGAAGAAGAACCGAAAATCCACACGATAAACGAGGATAATTCCAACGAAGAGGAAGCAAGAATATATACAGAAGAAGAAAAGAAGCAGATATTACATGAGTACCATGATGCACCTATAGGAGGGCACCAAGGCGTCGAACGAACCGTAAATAGAATCCGGTTAAATCATAACTGGCGCGGATTGACGAAAGACGTCGAAAAATATATAGCTAAATGCGAGCTATGTCAAAGAAATAAATTATCGCGGAAAAATAAAGTACCGTTGGTAATTACGGACACACCTACCAAGCCGTTCGAGAAATGTGCTTTGGATATTGTAGGGCCACTTACAATTACAACGAATGGAAATAAATATTTGTTAACATTTCAAGATAATTTAACGAAATGTAGTAAAGCGATACCAATTCCAAACCAAGAAGCAAGTACAGTAAGTAAGCAATTTGTGACAAAAATTGTCTTAGAGCATGGAATTCCAGAAAAAATTCTGACCGATCAAGGCACGAATTTTTTGAGCGAGGTATTCAAAAACACCTGTAAACTTTTGAAGATAAACAAAATTCAAACTACCGCGTATCATCCCGAAAGCAACGGAGCACTCGAAAGGTCCCACCGAACATTAGCAGAATACCTGCGACACTACATAAACGAGGACCAAACGGATTGGGATGAGTGGATACCGTTTGCGATATTCGCATATAATACAACGCCGCACACAGCGACGGGGTATACACCGTTTGAGCTAGTATACGGTCACCAAGCTGAATTACCAACAGCACTGACAAAACCACCTAAACTCACGTATAACTATGATGATTACGCACAAGAGTTACGGGAAAGATTAAGAGCGACCATCAAAGTTGCCAGGGAACACGTGCAAGAAGAAAAGATTAAAGCGAAAAAACTGTATGACAAAGACTAAAGAAACCAGTTTTCGTGTAGGTGACAGAGTACTCATGCACGATGAAACGTTACTACGAGGACGTTCAAAGAAACTTGAATCCCTATGGACAGGACCGTACACAATTATCGAAAAGAATTCAGATGTTAATTATACTATAAAGAAAGGAAGAAAAATAATGCGCCTACATGTAAACAAATTAAAACTTTTTATAGAAGAATAACATAAAAAAGGGGAAAGAGAGAAAGAAATACACCCTGAAACAGAATGTCTCTGTTACAGAATACTCGCGTGCTGGAGAGGGCAAGCATTAGCCCAAGCAGAAAAAACGGAACCACATTATAAAATCCAACAATTCCAAAATCACCCAGGGATGTATTACGAGAAGCTTGGAAGAATGCACTATTCCCGGAAGACATGGAAGTTAGTCGTTAAATTTGATTTAACAACGCTAAATCGAAGACACGAGCAAATTGAAAAATATCTACAGGAAGCAAGAATTACATGCGATAATAAGATTTTACAATTACTGCATAAGGAAACGTGCCTCACCTTTGAAAATATCGCAAGAAGAGAATTAGACTATTTAACAAAAATCCTCACGCAGATCAACACAATATACAAAACGTCGACAGACTCAAGGAGGGGATTAATGGACGGAATAGGTTCAATAGCAAAATCACTGTTCGGAACGATGGATGCAAACGATGAAAAGCGCATCAACGAGCAATTGCAACTGTTGGGAAACAACCAACAAACGTTACACCACACAATGCAGAATCAGATAAAGGTGATGAATGCCACCATAGGGCATATAGAGAAATTAGAAGGCATAATGGAACGAAATCGTAATCTATTAGAAAAACGATTTACAGATTACCTTAATAAGGACGAAATAAAAGAACATTTTGAAATTGGCATAGCGGTAATCACAGATCTAATCCGCGACGTCGAGAACATACTTGAATATTTGGCATGCATAAGAAAGGGAACAATGCATCCGAAATTAATGCCAGTAGAGGATATCACCTGGCAATTGAAGGAAGCAAGTCAGCAATTGCCACCGGGATCATATTTCCCGTTTAGAGTCCACCTCGAAGACTGGTTTACGATTGAAAAACACACGACAATAAAGGCATTCTACAAGAATAATCAAATATATACCGTCTTACTTTTCCCCCTAATCACACCACCGCTCTACGATATAATGAGCGTTATTGAATTTCCTGTGCTCACGCGCAAGAATATACTTACATCAGTAAGAGTCGACAATAAAATAATAGCAGTAGACAAAGAAAGAGTGAACTACATGCTTTTAGATGAAGATTATCTGGCAAAGTGTACTTCTACCAATCTACAGTACGTATGCACACAAAATACACCGGTATATCGTATAGATGGAAACGCACCGTGCGAGATACAAATGTATGTTCAACAGCAACATTACTACAAAATGTGCAAATTCAGACACACTGTTACAACACAAACAAAGTGGATTTCATTACGACGACCACACGATTGGCTGTATTCAACAGTAACTGAACAGCCAATACTTATACAATGTAATGAACACGAGGAGAAGCAGATAATCAACAACACTGGCAAAATTACGCTGGAAAAGGAGTGTAAGCTAATGACAACCGATATGACAGTACAAGCTGAAGAGACAATATACGAGACAGATATAGAGACATATTTACCCGAAGTAAATATTTCGCTTACATATGACCATGAAACGATCACATTACGGAACGAGACAACGGACGATTTAACTCAGCATCGAGCTGAACTGACAGAATTAAAAACACAAATACAAAAAATGAATACTGACCTAGAGGACGACGACCGAAATTTTTACGTCCGAAAACAATTCATATACCCAATGACAGCGAGCGGTATAATTACATTAGCCATAGTAAGCACTGTAATATACGTATTAATAAAAAAGAAAAAGAACCCACGATCACCACTTACATTATACGACGAAGAAAGATCATTTCGACCATACGGATTTCCGAAACCAATTTTAAAACGTAGTGTAAGTACTAGGTTCTAATAGAATAGTAAACGATTATACCAAAATATTGTACACGGGTATTATAAAATGTAAAATATATATAAGGAAAAAATATAGAAATGGGTATACAACAAAGTATAAATTAAAGAATATAGCGAAAACTCGCGAACCTCGTTTTCTCTTTTTAACGGGGGAGGGATGTTGTAATCTAAAATTACAACGGGTAATTATTAAATTATTTATAATAAAATTATAGAATAGTCTTTCGAAAGACTTCGAGGAAATTGTCTTTCGAAAGACTCCTCAATTTACGCTGACGCGGACGCGGAAGTTCATCAAGCTTCCGCGTCAATCGAACTATTGCGATATGCATAAGAATGTGCGACAACGCATTTTGACATTCGCGGAACCGCGGAAGTACAGCGAGATTGCGAATGCGCTCGGTCACTGACCGACCTCATTCGGGGGACCGTCGAACCCGGCGGAAAAGTGCCGACAGGGCATAACTCAAAGCAATATAAGGGACCGTCGAAGAAGCCGCGACGGAGAGTAATACACCGGAGACTCTGCCCGTGACCGTTCTCGTAAGCCGTGTCGCGAAGTTCTACATTATAACAAAGCGCGTGCGAGATATAATAATTGTGAAAGGCAACTACAAGTGTAAGTTAGTGAGTGTAACAGGAGCGCTGAAATATAGCTCCAATATAAAGTAAAACGAAGTGAAGTTCATTTAACGACGCCTACACCTTGTTTCACCTGCGAACCCGACCGCTTCCTAATCTGCCCGCCTGTGCCTACCGAGTCCCAACTCGTAAGGTCAAGAGATCCCAAAAATAATAAACGTTTTGCCGTAAGCCGTCACCAATCGGCAACGCGGCATAACAGCAAGCAATAACATTACACAAAAATTCCAACATTGAGCAATAAGCAAGAGAGTTAATAATTCTTCGTCCATTTTTAGTTATTATTCAAACATTAGTTTTGTATAGTTGTTCTTGTGACCGGTCAGTTGCACCGCGTCTTGAATGTCTTCGGGCAGTGACGGGCAGTATAAGCACGTGTGGGAGTACTCCTCGCCACGCGTCAGCAAATTATTGCAGACGGAGGACGCCTTAAAGCGTTTGCCACAAATCACAATGCGTAGGGCCGTACACCCGTTCATATATTAACCGTTCATATATTAACCGTTCATATATTAACATCTTAGGTATTGCCTTAAACATCGTTAGCCAATAAGAATACTGTCGTAACATAAGAACGGACTATGAATATCGACCTGTGATTGGTCTGTGTAAAGTAACATGTTTCTCCAGAAATTTTAGAAGAGACAAATTGTACATGGCGATGTTCCTTGACTCCATGTGACAAAAATCATAGAAACAAAAAACAAGAAGCAAAAAACACGAAACAAGAAGCAAAGAGCACATTGTAGATCAGCCTTTACTCTTTCAATACAATACTCCAAACCAGACAGTAAAAGAAGTTTAATCTTTTCTACACAATCGGTAGATATATCCCGCACAACAGAAATAACTGTAGCAATTGTACCATTTATCAGGCCCAAAGTGACATCAATATTGCGTCTTATCATAACTTTCGCTCCAATTTTAATTGTAATTTGTTTCAAAAACCCAGCTGTATTGGTATCATCGTCTTCATTATCCGTCAATTGCTTTTGTACCTTTCGTTTAATATAATTATTACAGTCAAGCGTATCTTGAGCAATTAATAATATTTCTTTCGAAGCAATACGACTTAGCATTGCAGTGTTAAGAACATCGCACAAATAACGAGTAGGCAGTAAACAAACAGTGTTAGGCGGCAAATTATCAAGATAATTACAAAATTCGTATAATCTTTCATCAAAAGACTGACCTTTCAATGATATTCTTCTTTTCTCGAGAATCTCAGAATCAGAAGTTGTCAATAAACCAATACGAACTCTCGAGAGTAATTCACGGTAAGCTGTATCTCCTTGCTGACGCATATTGATCGTCAATTCATCATATTGAATTTTTTGCCACAACCATTCTTCAGGAGTAGTCCCCACACTGCCAATATATTTATTAAATTCTGCTTTTGATATTGGAACAAAGATAAAATTTTCACGTACAGGAGGTAATTGAAGCAGATCTCCAAATAAAAGAACATGCTTTCCACCAAAGAAATCGTCATCCATGGTATCAAATATTTGACATAGTCGTAAATGTATATACATGAAAGTTAAATTAGATATCATTGATATTTCATCAATTATAATAAGACTAACATCTTCAGGATCTGCTCGTAAAACTTCCAAAACGTGATCAGATAATAATGTATACTTAGGAGACTGATCACCATGTTCAACAGGTAACTGCCATTGCCTGTGATTTGTTAAAGCATCGATATTAAACGCCGCTATACCAGTAGGTGCTGTTACAGCAGTATCTTTGTGGAGATTTTGTTTTATCCAGCATTTAATTGTTTTAATTAAGAAACTTTTACCAGTACATCTTTCTCCGCTAACGTATAATAGTAATTGTTTAAATTGTTCGTCATCCGGCGATATCTTTACGGCGTTGATGACTCAGTCAAATATTCTTCTTTGATCTGCGTTCAGATTTGAAATAATTTCAGATACATTGATTTCCTGATTTAATTTGTCACCAAGATCCTTAAAATCTTGCATCGCTTCACCAGCCTCAATATTTTGAACACCTATTGGATTATCGGGATTATCTTGAGACTCATGCTGTTTTTCCAAATTATCTAAATATTGTTCAACTAATTGCTTCGCAGTTTCAAATGTTTTTCGCACTTCCTCTAATTTTTCATGATATTGCAATGCTTCCGTAAGATATAACTTTTCCTTGTGAAATGCTTCTGTATATGTATCACATCCGTCTTTAAGATCTTCTATTTTCCGCCACGGTTTAAACATGAGCAGTAATGAAAAGAAATAATTTTCCGGCTGCGTATTGACATTATATTTATAGTGATTAATAAGACATCCACGCTGTCGCCGTTTTAGATAATAACCATTCTCTATCGTGTATTATTCAATATTTTTACCTCGTGGTTTATTTTTTAAAATATCATACCACTGTACAAACTCATATAAAAACATAGATTCCAATTCTTTCGGTCTCTCTCTCTCTCTCTCTCTCTCTCTCTCTCTATATATATATATATATATATATATATATATATATATCATACAGATAGGGGTAACCTTTAACAACATCCACCAACAGAGAATCATCCTCTCTTGAAGTTCTATTGTAAAGTATATTATTTATTGCAATTTTCATTTTTACCTTCACTTCTTTTCGCATAATAATTATCATGATCTTCCTCCATATTTTTATTTGCTATATGGTCGGTAATAAACAACACAATATTCACACGAACAACACAACATTCGATACACATCAAAATAATAGGTTTGCTATCTTGGGGTATGTTCGAAAAGTGCGATATATATATATATATATATATATATATATATATATATATATATATATATTGTCACGACTTTTTCACTCCCGGACCGCTCCGGGACGTGGGCCGGATCAAAAGGAGTAAGGAGAGCGGGATGACAGGCCTCTCCGACGATTCCCTCGCACTTCCGACACTTCGCGAAACGAACTTACCGTTGGGCGCCAGACGCGTCAACGCGCGTCCGCGAAATCGCGAAAGAAAACCTCAAAACAAGACGCAAAGCGAGACGTGCGGATGTGCAAGGAATCGGCTAGCTCGACCTAAGGGCTGGGTCGGGGGTGATAAAGGGCGGCGCGATATGCGGCGGGGTGACACGCCATAAATAAGGTTCCGAACTCAAGCAATTAACAAATCAAAATAACATGTATTCTTTAGAAATTCGCGCGTGAAACAATAAAGGCCGATTTGGCTTCGGTCAATCCGACAAATCATATAATCGATCACGCGAGCGTCAGAAATGAAACAAATAAAATAATGATAGCGCGGACGCCAGAACGAACGAAGTACTGCGTTATCGTATAGTAAACGCGCAGAAGGCGCTGCGATTAGATCAGAGACATACAGTATAACAAAACTTACAATTAACATGGAACATCAACAGTAAACACAAAATAATCCAGGAAATAGAAAATAAGATCTCGCAGGAAAGATCGCGAGAGGAAGATACCTCACGCTCGGAGCGCGTGAACGCAACGCCGGGAGTCGCACGAGAGTTCTGTCGCCAATTATCTTAAGCCTAACGCAAGTATGAATTGTGGCGTAAGCCACGTCCCAACGTAATGAGGACCGAACGCGACACCATAACGCGAAATCAATTTCGGCGCGATCGCAAGGAGACGCGGAATACTATAACAAACGCGAAAATACGGACTTAATCTAACGCGAGAAATGACCAAGGATAGCGCCAGTTATTCGGGCGAATACAATACACTGTCTTCAGTGATTTCCGAACGCGAAAAATGAGACGCCGAGGTACTTGGCGTAGCGCGAAAGACTGGAAGGGACGCGAGGAAAATGTGCGGGATTACCGCGAGCAATAATAACACGCAATCACCGAACAACGCATCCGAACATAACTATCCTAACACGCACGATTCTCTAAGGCAATTAGCCTCTCACAGACGGCCGATTAACGCGAATGGTGTGCCGACGCGGGCTACATTCCAACCTAAGTAATATTTGGTAATCCGATACGCCGTGAACACGGAAGGCGCGAGACACAATCACGAGCGCGGACATTATACAAAACGGACTCGCAGTAACGGATTTCGCTACGAATCTATCGCGATCTCCAGAGGCTCGCAATCGCGTCTTTATCTCAATTCCGCGGCCACGATACCATCCCGAGGCCCTTTGCTCTCGTTGTCGATCGCCATTCGATACGCGGTCTCAGGGACCGTGCGCGTCGCGATGTTACAACGTTTTCCCGTACGAGAGCGTGCACCGGAAGGCGGCGTTGTGGCGTTACATCTCGAGATTAATTACTGCGGGCAACCTCACCGATGTGATGTCTCCTCGTAGGGCTCCTCGCTGTCACCTCGTACGGAGGATCGTCGCAGCGTAACAGATTTTCCCGACTCGGGGCGGCTATCGCGTATCTTAAGGAGAACGTTCGCACTTGCCGACGGACGACCAGAGAGTGTCTTGCTAGATTCGCTTGATAGCGGAATCGATGCGGCACCCCCTTCCTGAGGGGCGCGCCGACCAATCGGGAGCGAGCTTGCAAGATCGCGCGGTATCGTAACGCAGGATCGTCGCAAGGGGATCTTTTAGGGGCGCGCAACTGTCCCTCGGCGGCATATATACACTAAACATTACATTTAAAATATAAATTTAATAAAAATATTGTAAATAATTAGCTAATCACACATAGTATACTTTATAGACAATAAAAAATATGTCAGAAAATAATTAAAAAAAAATAAAATTATATGAACATGGATTAATATATAAAACTAATATATGCACTTATATATAATATATATATATATAATATAATGTATATAATATATAATATACATTTTTGCGATAAAAAAAAACACAATTGAAATAAAATGTTGAGAGAATCTGAATAATGAAGCAAATAACATGTAGAGTAAATATTTATAATTGTTCGAGATCCGTCGAACTTTCCTACGCGAAACATCGGCTCGAAAACATTATTATATTTAACATCGAGAAATACCGATGTTTATGTGGTTCGAGCTCTGTCGAACTTGTGCGAAACATACGTTCCCCGCGATCCCCGCGCCTTCGAAGCCCATCGATCGCGATCACGCGTTACGAGAGTGCTCCCTTATTTGTCGAAGCACGGATACGGCTGTTGTGACGCGTGATGTGACCATACGGACGAATAGCGATTCAGCTCTCATCGCGCGTTCGTTCCTGAAAAACAACCCTCTTGAGTAAACGGCAAATTCGCTCGCCGGACAGTCAGTCGTTGCTGAGGATTCCTAGCCTCAAGTCGTGGGCCAGAACTCATAGCCGAAAGTCGTCACGTATCAATCCTCGTTTAAAGACAGCACGGCTCTCTCCCTCTTAAATCGCTGCTTGAATCGCTATTTGCTCGTTTCGTCTTAAAGTGCGGATCAAAGTTACTTATATTTTTTCATTAAGAGTACTACTTAGCGAGGGGTCCGAAAACTTGATAGTCATTTGTTTTATCTTTTCTAAACTGTTTCAACCACAGCAGGAAGATGCGCTGTTTCTTAACGGTTTTCACTAACGTTTCACGACGTGCGCAAGTCCTGTGTAAGTTTATAAAGTTCGAAGACATATATTGATAAGAAAGTGAACGTGCTTTTTTGTGCAATAGTGATAGTGTTACATGTGATAGTGCTGTGTGTGATATAATGCTATCTGTGACAGCGATACATGTTAAATATTATGTATTTTAATATTTATTGATATATATTGTACATATTTTATATTTTACAGTGTATCTGTGTATATTATGTCTTTCTTCTTTGACATATTCATATACACTTGAAGAATGGATGGCAAAAAAAAGTATGAGCAACCTTTTGACAAGGTATGGGAAGAAAATTTTTTCGCATCTATTTGTAATAAAACCACTTGTCTTCTGTGTGGTTATCAACCCTCTACTGTTAAAAAGTATGTTGTTGATAGACATTATGAGAATAAACATGTCAGTGAATATTCAAAATATGTGGGCCAGGAAAAATTTAATTTAATTGAGGGATTAAAATTAGTTAATCGGGAAAGTCGTAGTTCGGTCTCTCATTCCAATAATACTATAACTTCAACAAAAGCTCTTGTTGCATTTTATGCTATATCTCATGTTATTGCCAAACATGGTAAATCGTTTACGGAAGGTGAATTTGTGAAAAAATGCCTCATTACAGCAGTACAGTCATTCGGAGAATCATTGACTCTTCAAGAAGCTGCTAGCATTCCATTAAGCCCAAACACTGTAAAATCTCGTGTAAATTGCATTGCTTCTTCTTTACAAGAAAAATTAAAATCTTTGTTAGAGTCTTGTTCTTTTTATTCGTTATGTCTCGATGAAAGCACCGATATTGGACATGTGAGTCAATTGAGCATTTTTGCTCGAATCGTGCAAAACGATTTTTCATATGTCGAGGAGCTTTTAGATTTCGTTCCATTGCATGAAACAACAACAGGTATTGATATCTTCAATGCTGTTAATCAAACTCTTGAAAAATTTGGTACTGATTTTTCAAGATGTTCAGCGATTGTTACTGACGGCGCAAAAGCAATGACAGGATCAAAAAAAGGACTTCTCGGTCAAATAAAGCAGCGAGATTTGAAAATCCCCTTTATACATTGCATTATTCATCAAGAAGCGTTATGTGGGAAAGTTGTTAAACTGTGTAATGCAATGCAAGTCGTCACTAAAATTATTAATGCTGTTAAAGGCGGTCACAAATTTCTTTTGCATAGGAAGTTTCAACTCTTTTTTGAAGAGCATAACGCAGTTTATACAGATGTGCCTCTGTATTGCGAAGTTCGGTGGCTCAGTGCAGGTAAATGCCTAGAAAAGTTCTTTGCTATAAGAAAAGAAATCCTCTTTTTCTTGCAAGATCTATCTGATACAAAATATGACGAATTTATATCTTTTTTGCAAAATGTAGACTTACTTTGCGAACTCGCACTTTTAACAGATATAACGAATCATTTGAATTATTTAAATCTAAAGCTGCAAAAGACCGAGCAAAGTGTTTTATAAAAAGGAATAAGAAATCGTGCGAAGGAAATAAAAACTAATTTACATGAAAATATTTTCTACTTAATTAAAAAATAAATATTTAATTTCTGGGTTGTTTGCACGATTTAACTAATGATGGTATATCTACAGAAATGTTGGAAGAATTAGTTAGCATCAGTGAGGATAATGATGCATCACTCAAAGCAGATCGTTTATTATTTTTTATTAATTTCAATTTTGAAAAAGAACGTTCACACAAATATGTGGAGCCAAACATGGAAAAAATTCGAAGACCAAAATTTCTGAGAGATGAATAATGCGATGCATTTAAAATTTAAAAGAAATCGACTCCTTTTTCTGTTCGCGTTTTTAGAGACACATCACATTGCAAATCACAAAGTTCTGCTTGAAGATTTAGACTTTGTTCCTCGATTTGCACAGTGAGAGGATTTTCGAAAAGGATTAAATCTTTTCTAAGGCTCTCGAAATCTTTGAAACGCGTATCAAATTGTTCTATGAGGGATTCTATTAAAAATATATATTTCTTGAAATTGCAACTTATGCCATGTTCTTTGACGAGAATTTTGCAAGATGGATAAAAATGAAAGGTGTTGTTTTCTATATGGCTCTTAAATAATACTAATTTTCTTCTAAACGAATCAATGTGAGAAACTAATTGCAAAATATAGAGTGATAGAGAATTTTACTTTCTTTCCTGCCGAGCCATATATTTTTATCTTAATTATTATTTTCTTCTTTTTTAGTGGAATAGGCCTACTGGGGAAACCACTTAAAAAAAAAACGCATCAGCAATAGTACCTCATGGGTGATGTGGAAATCTATTGTTAAAATTATTATACGTTATTATAACTATATTATTATAAAATTACGTCAATTCATAATAATATTATTATAAAACATGTATATAACAGTATACTTAATAGAAAACTTTAAGTTAAAATTTAATTAGCGGAAAGTACGATGCTAGTATATTTTTTCCACCGGTACGCTCCTGAGCGGACAGCGTGACAAACGCGAGCGGCGGCTCGGCCGTCGAAGATCGAGCGGTAGTGGGGGAACAGTAGGCGTCGCTTCTGAAATCGGCCCGAAATGTGCAGATCTTTGCGAGCACTGTCCTAGATAGTAGACAAGTTATTGACTTGTGCACTATATATCAACAAGTAACTTTTTGACTAAAAAGTAATTGAATTTTTGGTTTATATTTCTTATTCTTAGAAATTTACTACACTAACTTTAACTTAAATTTTCGTGGATATTTTCTTAGATACATTCTGCATACTATTGAAATATTCAAGGCCGATCCAGATTTAATAACATTAGATTTTATTTCAAGTAAATTTGTCAACAGATCAAGTTTATTACTCTATGTAATAAAATATCTAGAATATTTCGTGAAAGAAAGGTGCAGTAACTATTTGCTTTAAAAAAACAATTTATTATAAAGATTAGTACACTGATGTAGTAGACTATTTTACACATTTTTTTAAATTAGTTATAACTAAAATTATTTTATGTTGGAATATAATTAAACCACCCTTTAAATACTTGAACAAATGTTTTATTTATATGTTGGTCTTTGGATATTTTGTACTAATCCACATTAACCTTATTTTTCTTAAAATTAGTATTAATAATATTAAGAAAAAAATAATATTAAGAAACATAAAAAAGAAGAAACATATAAAATACATGTTGTTTTGTGTTTGCAATATATATTTATAACAGTTTTGAAAGCGATAAAAAAGTTTTTTTGTTTGTTTTAAAATTTTTGTTATCAGTCGTAGCTTATTTTGTAATTGACAAACTAGATCTCAAATTACTACAGTACTTTTTATTTGTAAGAAAAAAGGCATTTTTTGTGATAATAGTCCATAAAGGTCTATTTTTTAAGTAGCACATAAATCTAGTTGTTTAAATTAAAAACTTTAATAAATATTAATAAAAATCATTTTTTAATACATATACCTTTTTTATTATAATTATGCCTACAATCTAAATCACATATTAAGTAGGTCAATAGTGTGAAGTAATGGAAAAAATACAAACATATCTTTATAATTTAAACCTTTTACTTTACATTTAATCTGTTCAATTTCAAAATTACATGCTTCGTGAAAATTGGAAGAAGCCGTATAGATATTAAGATATTTTGATTCAAATGGATAATCAAAAAAGTTTAACAGTTTTTTTAATTTAAAACCATATATATAAATTTTGTTTTTCAACGAATAAACACTTATCATTTTGACAATGTCTCCATTTTTTGTCATAAACCATTGATTTTTTGGATCTGTATTTAAATCTACACCTTGCACTAATTTAATTGTTTTAAAATAGCTAATGTTAGAAACAGGTGGTACAAAATATGGATTAACTATTTCATTTTTAAGTATAGGAACTTTGGGTGCTGATGGAGTTCTACAGTCTAATACAGATGTTTCTATCAATCTTTTTGCCATTTGAGCTAATGGACGATTCCCACTTCTTAGAAATTGTTTTAATGATTTTAATTTGCTCTCAAATGGATAGGAACTTATGTTAGGTAAAGGACCAAATTTTCTAACATCATCTATTACATGAGCCAAGTTGTGCACATTGCTGCTGATAGCATCATCACCATAATTGGTTATAAATAACTCAATATAATCTTTCAAAAGTTGCTCAGCCAGTGATATAAGTTTTTTATTTTTAGTATAATAATTAGTTAAACATATAGTTATAGCACAAAAAAATAAAAGAAAATGTCTGTATAATTCATTAGTTAAGTGATCTTTTAAAATAATAGGTCCCAAATATAATAAAAAGGTTCTATATTCTGTGCCTTTCCAAAATGACAGACACTTTAAACCTCTTGCTGATCGATGAATATCATTTGGTAGTTTGGAATTGCTTTCTTCTAACCATTTTGATATAATTTCAATCTGAGTAGGAAAAAATTTTACACGACAATTACGACTTCCATGAACCCATTCTTTTAAGCATCGTTTCATAATTCCCAAATCAAAGAGATGTAGAGAATCAGCAATTGGAAAGTTCTTTATCATGTCGATAGGTAGGGATTCCAGAGGAGATGGTATCGGTACCTCGGTACCTACTTCTGTTGTATGATGGTCTCCGTCAACTTTTTGCCGAAATGCTTCATTCGTTCTTGGAGGACAATCAATTTGTGGAAAACTCATACGTCTACTTTGTCGACAATACTGACCTCGTACTGTGCATTTATTGCAACTGCTGTATGCATTATGTGAAACGATACCTACAACAACAAAAAATATCTATAACTTGAAGATATTTAAACTAAATTTTTTAAAAAATCTTTATAACTTAATTTGTATTCCTTAACAGATTCCAGTATATATGTATAAACGTAAATTTTATATACTTACATTTTGAAAAAGCACGTGCAGGTGTATCACATATAAAGGCATTTATTTTTATTTTTATTTGAAACTCATTTATCTGCATTCCTTGATCTAATAGGTTGTTAAGTTCAGTGACAAACTCTTGAAAAAATAATTTAACAGGAGGTTTACTTTCACCACAATAAATTGCCACGACTTGTGGAGCAACATTTGAAAATTCAACAATTTTTTTCAGGATTGGCCAAAATTGGGTTTTTGAACTATTATTTATTGGTAGACCATCTATATGGAAATTTATTGCAACATTCACTGGTTTTGTAATACCTTTGTTGCTAAGTAGAATGTTAGTTATACTCTGTTTGATCCCATAATACCAAAAGTGGCCAGTTCCCATTGGCACAATTTCTACTTTTTGTGGAGTTTGTAGTAAGGTTCTACAATCTTTGGGTAAATTGTTAAAACCATCAGCCTGAGATAAAAGGTATAACAATTCATTTAGAGCAACATGCGTAATACGATTCCTCAGGGCCCAGTCTCTTAAATTTTCAATAAACTTTAGCACCTTGTCTTGGTCTTCAAAAAAAATTTCCTCATGGTCATATATCGATTGTATGTCGATATCTTCAGTTTCCACATCAGAAAATTTTGGTAATTCAGGAAAATTTGTTGATGGTCCAGACCTTGAAGCTTGGATGGGAGTCTCAAGATTTACATCTTGTTCTATATCTATATCTTTTGAGGGTTCTGATGTGTTATTTTTTTTCTCTTAAAATCATCTCTATGCTCTAGATCCTTTTTAAATTGTTCACAAAGTTTTAGCCTTTTTCTATAAAAAGTGGACGAATGTTTAAACTTTTTTTTCTGATTTACCATATTTCACAAATATTTAACCTCTGCAAACAAGTCAAACGTCACATCAAACCGAATGTTCTATTTACACTCATATCTCTACACTCTTTTAGGCAGAATTTGTTACCATTTCTCGCGATTTCTTAACGTCAGTCAGAAATGACCACAGGCGACGTTTCACAACGTTAGCGTTTTACAACGTTTGATAACAAAACGTTGGTTTACGTTGGGAATTACGTATTAAAGTCGCTCGAAAAGTGTGGTGCAGAGTATAACGTCAGGCAAACGTTAAATATCTTAACGTCGGATAATAGGACTTAAACTGTTTCAAATTTGACGTTGGGAAAGTGATAAAAAAAGCACGTCGTAATTTTAACGTTAAGACAACGTCCAAAAAACGTTAGTAATTATAAGTTACATTGTATAACTTTCTTGGACTGCTTACAACGTTGTGATTAGTAGAAAAGTAGTCCTTAGTCGGAAAGTTAACCGAAAAATGCTGCTTGGGTACTTGCCTTGCGTTGCGCTTGCAGTCCTCTTTCTCGTATTCTTTCTCGTGCCAAGCATGCACCGCCGCTCTTTCGACTTTCAGTCGTGCCACCCTAACTTGTCTATCTCGATCGGTCCTCTCTCTCACCGCGTTTCCACTGCAGCGACCCGCGTCATTTCGCCTTTTCGCGTGCAAATGTCACTTGCTTTTGTGTCACGCCTCGTCGTCCCGCAGTAGTGCCAACCCGCTCTTTTGGTGGGGCCGGCACTCCGCGCCGCCTCAGCATCCCGCAGTAGTGCCGACCCGCTCTTTTGGAGGGGCCGGCACCCCGCGCCGCCTCAGCACTGATCAACCTCTGTTCCGCGCACGTGTCTCTGCTCTCGCGGCTCGCGCATGCCCGTGCTCCCCTCTTCCTCTTCCCTTTTTTGGTCACCTGCCTCAATTGTGTTCCTCCCTCTTCTCTCTTCTTCTCTCCTCCCCTTGCCTTGCTCCGTCCTAACCTCTTTTTTTCCTCTCCGTTTTTTCTTGGTTTACTTCCGATTTTTCTTGCCCTCCGGTCTTTCTTCAATTGTACACCTTCCTCTTTCCTTCCTTCGGGGTTCTCTTCATTTTGTCTTCATCCCTTGACTCCTACTCCGCCTGCACTTTCCCTTATTCCTTCTTTCCTTTGCGGAGCACCCGTCCTCCTTTCTTACCCAACCAAAAGTCCTCCATATTACTTGTAAGTTTTGTCATACTGTATCTCTCTGATCTAATCGCAGCGTCTTCTGCGCGTTACTATCCGATAACCCCGTACTTTATTCATTCTGGTGTCCGCGCTATCATTATTTCTTTTGTTTCATTTCTGACGCTCGCGCAATTGATTATATGATTTATCTGATTGACCGAAGCCGAATCGGCCTTTATTGTTTCACGCGCAAATTTCTAAAGAATAAATGTTATTTTGATTTGTTAATTGCTTGAGTTCGTGGCCTTATTTATGGCGTGTCACCTCGCCGAATATCGCGCCGCCCTTCATCACCCCGCCCCAGCCCTTAGGTCGAGCTAGCCGATTCTTCGCACATCCGCACGTCTCGCTTTGCGTCTCGTTTTGGGGTTCTCTTTCGCGATTTCGCGGACGCGCGTTGACGCGTCTGGCGCCCAACGGTAAATTCGTTTCGCGAAGTGTCGGAGGTGCGAGGAAATTGTCGGAGAGGCCCGTCATCCCGCTCTCCTTACTCCTTTTGATCCGGCACACGTCCCGGAGCGGTCCGGGAGTGAAAAAGTCGTTACAATATACATGTGTATATATATGTATATAGAATGTATATATATATATATATATATATATATATATATATATATACAATCAAGAGATTTTAAAGATATAAAGAAAAAAATAATTCATGGGAAGAAATAGGAGAAATTTTAAACGCGACGGGTATAGGATACATTTTTCTTTTATACTAATATTACATTTATATATGTGACTGTTTTAATATATTTTAATAATTATAATGTATTTTTTATGTATAAATATAGTTGTAATGTGTGTGCATGTGCGAGTAAAATAGATTTTTATTTTATTTATATATATTTTAGCTGCGGATTTTCAGACAAGATGGGCTATAGACTACTCGAACAATATTCTCGTTAAAAAAAATTACAAGAAATGGAAACTAAAAGTAGTAGTGGACATGTAACAAAAAAAACAGACCTTTAAGGCCATTGCACATGACAATGTTTTAGTCATAATTGTAAGACCCTAAAAATAATAGACCAATCACACTCGATTATTTTTTGAGCTCAAGGAGAATAATCGACTGTGATTGGTCTATTTTTTTTAGGGTCTTACAATTATGACTAAAACATTGTCATGTGCAATGGCCTTAAAGGTCTGTTTTTTTATAGCTACACTGCTGAAATAGTGCAATAAGTTAGAGTAGGACAAGTATATTTCGTTTTACTCGAATTTACTGCACTAGTGTGCACTAATTCGGCAGTGCAGCAATAAGATGTGACGACGACGACGATGTACTTACGGTCTCGCCGGCCGTGGAGAAGCGCGCCGTCGCTTTCTTCACTAGAGATCTCCTTATAGTTCGCGATATTCTTCTCCGAAACCCTGGTGGTAGCTCGACTGAGTATTTTTAGGATGTAATGTTGGGCGCCAGGTGCGATTCCTCGCACCACGATACACGAGATCGCAGTATTCTCAGGCGTGAGCTTCTTTTATTAACCGCGGTTGGAATAGGGGAGGGAGCGTAGCGCAATCAATACACTCGAATAACCAAGAGCATAAAATTATATTTCAGTTTAAGGCAGATACCAAGTGGAGGATAGCGTGTTCCACGGCGAACAAGCAGAATTCGAGTACGCGTCACGTGTCACCCCACAAACGCGATACTCATTTCGTCGTTAAACTGCACGGCAATCCCGATCAAATTCCTACAAGACTATTCCCCGGCATAAATTGCATCAAATTCTACCCGGACGGTCAAACGCAAAATACTCGAAACGTCTACTTCTCACAATTAGCGCAATTTCCCTACGATTCACCGCGACGACGCTGGGGATCTTTACTCTCCCTGAGACGCACGAATGGCCTCACCCGTAAACGCGACACAGCCGTGGGCCATTAATCCCGATGAAACGCACGGATCTCTAATTACAAATGGCACAAACTTAACCGGCGACGATAACTACGAGACTTTCATACGCGCGAGAGCCACCTCCCAAAACTACGGCACGATTAAGCCAACGACGTTTACGAAATTACACGCGACAAAATTGCCCGCAACAAAATTACACGCAACGAAATTACCCACAACGAAATTACACGCAACGAAAGTACCCGAAACAAAATCACAAGCAACGAAATTACAATCACGCTGACTGTCGGCGGCCGGACGTTCGCATCCCCGAGAAGGGCACTCGCGATCACTTTGTCGCGCGGGCCCTCCCGCGGTATGGCACTCGGTATTCTTGGCACGCTACCGATCCTCCTAGGCGACCGTCGCGCCTTACTAGGGCGCTCCTTGTCACTACTCCCATTCGCCGGCGGCAGGTTTAAAGCCCGCCTACGTGAGACCGGCTGTCCAGGCCGCGATTCATCGTCCGGTTTATCGACGGCCGGGCTGACCGGGTCATGGCTTGTCGACCGGGGCGGTACACCGGTGGTGGCCCCGTTCCTTGACGGGAACCTTTGTCGGGGCGTCCCCCTCTTCGGGTCCTCCGTATTCGGGCTGCAGTGCTTTCGTTCCGCTGGTGACGCCTTGACAGGCCAGCTGATTTTCCGGCTGTGGGCTCCAGCGTGACCCGCCCGTCGACCGTCCGCCCTTGGAAGCTTCCTGCTGTCCAGCCGTAAGTCCCTCGATGCGGTATAGGCCGTTACAACGTTGTGACTCTGGCCATCTGCTCCGCACTCCCTCGACCTGTAACGCTCGCAAGAGATCTTAATCTTAACCTAAATGTTCGCTCTCCGCCCGCCTCGGGCGGAGGCACCATCCCTGACGCTTCCCTCGGCCGAGCTCCCATCTGGAGTGAGGGACGTGACATTTGTCACGTCACAAAGAAACAGACCTTTGTCGATCGTCTTACTGTGTTTATTTCGGTTATTTTGCTAGTGTTGTTTTAAAAACATACGGATTAACAGTATCACATATTGGTGTCGATTGGATAATCAAAATGTATAAACTAATATATGCAAGTGGACACTATAGTGTCTATAATAAAAAGCAGATGAAGAAAAGATGTATTTCGAAATCATGCATTATCGCAACTAACAGTAAGTAAAAAAGAATGATAAAAATTAAATCCATAATTTTTAAATTAAAGAAACACATTTGAATTCTCGTAATATATCTATGGTAAATATGCATATTAAGTCAAACCTCACCGATGACCTTGACCTTGACATATGTTGTCAAGGTCACCCTTCTGAGTGACCTTCAGAAGGTTTTAGCCGGCGGTCATTGTTTATTAAAAAGTTATAAACAAAGAAAGTTTGAAAAATATAACAGATATTTTGAGTATTGGAAGGCATAAATGACTAATATTACGTTTTTTTTTTAAAACAAAGAATACTTTATTTTGCGAGAAAGTCGCTGCTTTACCAAAACACAACATTTAAAGTAGTAAATTGTTGATAAATTGAAGTCTTTTTGTTAAAGCAGAGAATACTTACATGGGTTAGATGACGCGCTTTAAACAGTTGAATACTTTTAAAGCGCGTCATCTAACCCATGTGGCATCTCGCATATTAACTTTCCACGCATGAAAAGTTCACGCATACACTTTCCACGCGAACCGAGGTTCACGCACACCACCCCGTGCTTTCGGGGGAGGTGCGGTAGCCCCGAAACAGTTCACGCATACGCTTTCCACGCGAACCGAGGTTCACGCACACCCCCCCGTGCTTTCGGGGGAGGTGCGGTAGCCTCGAAATAGTTCACGCATACACTTTTCACGCGAACCGAGATTCACGCACACCCCCCCCGTGCTTTCGGGGAAGGTGCGGTAGTCCCGTGTATTTAATTTGCATACTTAAAATTTTGCGTTTTTTGTCCAAGTGTATGCGTGAACTATTTCGGGACTACCGCACCTCCCCCGAAAGCACGGGGGGTGTGCGTGAACCTCGGTTCGCGTGGAAAGTGTATGCGTGAACTATTTCGGGGCTACCGCACCTCCCCCGAAAGCACGGGGGTGTGCGTGTGCGACCGCGCGCTTCGGAGGCGAGTTCGGAAACGATCCGACGAGCATCCTCAATGGAGAAGATACCGACTGAGGGGACGAAGGCGAAGATCGATAACGTGAGACGCCCAAACCGTAGTGACCGGCAGAGGCAATGGACCAGAGGACCATCCCGCATACCTGGCGCACGAATGTGCGACGCCAGATTTACCGACGAAGCAAGGTTCCCGAAAAGGATACCGGCTTCGGGTACAAAGATGCCCGACGGTCTTACCAAGACCTGGGACACCTCCCCAGGAGGTCGGCGCCATTGTCCGACAAAGTCCGGGCGAAACGCATCTTCGCCAGGAACTTATCGATCCGACGATCGTACCAGGACCTGGGACACCCTCCCAGGGGGTCGGCGCCATTGTCCAGCCAAATCCGGGCGAAACGCACTTTCGCCAGGAACTTATCTACCCGACGGCCTCACCAGGACCTGGGACACCCTCCCAGGGGGTCGGCGCCATTGTCCAGCCAAATCCGGGCGAAACGCACTTTCGCCAGGAACTTATATATCCGACGGCCGTACCAGGACCTGGGACACCCTCCCAGGGGGTCCGCGCCATTGTCCAACCAAATCCGGGCGAAACGCATTTTCGCCAGGAACTTATATATCCGACGGTCTTACCAGGACCTGGGACACCCTCCCAGGGGGTCGGCGCCATGATCCGGCAAAAACCGGGCGAAACGCATCTTCGCCAGGAACTTATCCATCCGGTGGTCGTACCAAGTCCTGGGACACCCGCCTAGGGGGTCGACGTCGAGCTCCGACAAAGATCCCCAGGATACGCATCATCTCCGGGAACAGTGGCCCGGAACAGCGATACCAGCACCTGGGAGACACAGCCAGAGGGTCGGCGTCAACGGCCGACGACATCGACGTCACCCGGACGTCGTCTACAGGGAGAACACCCAAATTCACCTTCAGGGGCATCTCCGAGGAGGTGCGCATAGGTCGACGTCGTCCGCGTCGAACATTTTCCGGGAGTGAAAACCTGGTGCAGCGGTACCAGGGAAGGAAGGTTCTCGCACTGCGTTGCGCGTGGAAATTTCCACGGGAACCTTCTAGAACGGGCGATGCGCAAAAGGACACGCGAGAGGGTAGTGAAATTCATCGTGTTTTCGCATGATCGCGCCAGATGTGCCGGCCGCGAACAATAGACGATCGAGAAAGTTCCGGGGAGTGGGAACGATCCGGCATAAGTGGGGAGCCCAAGCGAGAGCGACCGCTCGAGGCAGTCTCTCGGGTATAGCCGTGGCGAACACACGTATCACACTCTGTACGATCGGCATACGCGTTATACTTTACAACCGAGAACTCCCGCGTACTATCGCGTAAAATTACTCGTCTTAACCAACAGCGAGGGGCAATTAATTGCCAAATACAATCGAGTGTTAGCAACAATACGCGAGTTGAAATTCGGATACATTGTTAATTAGTGGAAGTGTAATTATCGAGTATATAACAACCACGGGCATTGGGTCACGCGGATACGGAATATTGTGCGGACATTATTAATCATTGTATTTAACCACCGAATACTCGTTCGTTAATTCAGCGCACGAACATTGTATGATAGAGTGATGGTCACGGCCGAGTGCGTGATCATAGTTTAACAATCACGAGGTTCAAAGTCCTCCGATCGGAATAATTATCTGGAATAAAAGCATCGTATCGACTAAACGAATAAGCCGAGATACGCAATTTGAATAATTGTGCAACTTTATTAAAATAAAGCGACGTTCACACCGAGGCGAGAAACTCGCGTTGTGAGACACCTTTATGATATTGTGAAACGGCCTGTAATGTTGAAATGATGATCTGGAATTAAAGATTAATTAATTCTGAAACAAATTCTTCTGATTAATTATAAAAAAATTATCGATACTTACCTTCTACTTACCTTGTCCTTCGGCGATGATCCAACGTTGGCCAGCGGCAATCCGGTATGCAATGTAAAGCGAGGATCCGGGGAAACAGAGCAGCAACAAAGCAGCGATCCATCTGAGGCGGGAACCTGAAAAAAGAGAAGCGAATTAGTGCGTAATTAAAACATAATTATCGGGAATTATCCTTATCTGGTATGCGAGGTAAAGCGAGGATCCAGAGACGGATAACGGCAACGGCGATCCATTCCGGGCGTCGATCTGCAACAAAACATAAAATAATTGTCACATAATTATTTTATAATTACTTACCTCTATCTGGTATGCGATGTAAAGCGAGGATCCAGGGATGAGAAGCAGCAACGATGATCCAACAGGGACATCAGTCTGAAATAAAATTCAAATAATTAGGATATAATTGAATTATCCTTACTTACCTCTATCTGGTATGCGATGTAAAGCGAGGATCCAGGGATGAGAAGCAGCAACGGTGATCCATCAGGGACATCCTTCTGAAACAAATAATTCCTATTAGCGTCTTGCGAATAATCGGGGCGTTGATGCGAACTTACCTTCTCGGTAGTCTAAGGTAAAACCGAGTGGCGACCGTTTGATGGGAATATTATCCGCCGGAATCGGGCTCAACACGTACCGTCCGGTCACACGTAAACCTCGGTTCGCGTGGAAAGTGTATGCGTGAACTATTTCGGGGCTACCGCACTTCCCCCGAAAGCACGGGGGGGTGTGCGTGAACCTCGGTTCGCGTGAAAAGTGTATGCGTGAACTATTTCGGTACTACCGCACCTCCCCCGAAAGCAGAGGGAGGTGTGCGTAAATCTCGGTTTGCGTGAAAAGTGTATGCGTGAACTATTTCGACATATATATTAGTCATTTATGCCTTCCAATACTCAAAATAACTGCTATATTTTCGAAACATTTTTTGTTTATAACTTTTTAATAAACAATGACCGCCGACTAAAACCTTCTGAAGGTCACTCAGGAGGGTGACCTTGACAACATATGTCAAGGTCAAAGTCATCGGTGAGGTTTGACCTAAATGCATATTTACCACAATTTTTTTTATGTCATTTAGAAAACAAACCTAGCTTGCAATAGATTGCAGACAAATTAAACAAGAAAATGCCTAAAGAAAGATTAACAACTTCATCAACATCAGGTATTATAATATACATTAAATTAATATATAAAAGTGTTATGTTAAAACCCCTATTTACTTAAAATTATATTTATGTTTATATATAAAGCTATTTTTACTTTATCATACATCTTGTTTTACAGATTCATTACTAGCTGTTGATTCCAATGCAATGTTGAATATTGGAACACTAAATACGACATCTGAAATCAAAGAAGGCACTTGGGTTTTGTCAAGCAATAACTGTGAACAATGGAATACAAACCAAAAGTCTGATTTTACTTGACTATTTGTGATAATATAAATGATAGAGATAATATTAAAGGTTCTACGTGTGACTAAAGATGCTCTTTCTATCGATGAGAATTATAATACATTAGGTGATAGTAGCAACAACACGTGATGAGTGGTAAGTTTATGATATAATACATATAGGTATATATATATTTAATTATAACACATTATGCAACAAACATTCGGTATGCAATCTTTTTACATACCTTACATAACAATAACATTTATAGCTTTTGCGACATAAGTTCCATTCCAAATCCTATTACTCGTGTCCGAGCGTGGTGACTTCTCTTCATATACATGTGTTGCGCACGTGGATTATACACATTGTATATGGAACCTACAGTTTAACGCCGATTTCGAACGGCAATTTTTTTAGAGAAGTTTTTGTGGCAAGACATACTCTCGGTGGTTTGCCATTGCCTTCCAAGAGGAGAACGAGCGAATAAAATTTTTTAGCTTTACCGGGAATTGAACCCGGGACCTTTGGCTCAATAGACTAGTGCGCTGTCTACTAGGCCACGCTCGTCCTCGCGACATAAGTTACTTGTAATAAAAATTGCTTTACTTTATTTTTATAATTTTTGTTTTACAGATTCATCGTTAGCTGCCAATTCCAATGCTACGTCAAATGTAAATGTCAAAAATATTTTGATATCGATATTAGGTTGTGACCGGAACAATGAATGAAGTTGTTGAAAATTAAATTATAGCCACTTACTACTTGGGCTGAATTATACGGTCGCCACTGTATTTTAAGGCTCAAATACAGAAACCTTTCGCTGTTGCTATGTCCCTTCCTTCTTTCCAGCTTAATGGCTGCCGCGTGCTGCGTCGTGAACGTGTCCAAGGTCGTCTACCATGTGCCTTATGCAACGACGCGTGATCTCACAATGCATGGATAGGAAATTCACTGGGATCGCGATTAAAATCACTTATTTTTTTGTAATAAAAATAATTAACAATTTATTATTCTCCTCTCTACAGCAATCTCCGTGTAGGAACGGACGCGTTCGCTCGATCGCGTGTATTCGGACGTCGAGTGTTCTCGAACCGCCGTCTCGATCTGAACTTGCACAATCGTGTTTGAGGATTCGTTATCCCGGATCGCGCAATCGCTTCTTACAATATCTTTCGATAATTATTCACGCTAACAGCGTAAGCAATCAACGGGATTAGCCGGTTGGCTACGTGTTTTATCACGCAAATTATACGCCACGTAATCACGCAACGGACTATCCGCAATGAAATATCACACGCGCTTATCGTAGGCGGTAAACGGGATAAGCTGGCCGGATTCGAATTTATTACGCGCGACGCTGATACGTGTCGACGCTTCGATATCTCACGGCGAACTGTCCTCGAGGGACGGGTGTGGTTCTCCCACCTTAGCGCGACGCATGCGCCATGATGCGCAAACGGGCGCCAATCTCTGTTACTGGCTAGTCGTGCCATTGGTGTAGATGGTACGACTCCTCAAACACTAATAGTGTATTTCGCACAATGCCGAGTCGTTCGCATTGACTCGGCATCTACACCTTTAGTGAGATGCTGCTCCTTTAGGTGCAAAGACGCGAATTGGCTATCGTGAACCAATCGCGCCGCTGCACCGCAAATCCTCGCGTAAGCGGACTTAGAGTCACTAGGCTTGCACCGAGTGACTCTCCACGTATGAAGGTCATTTCAACGAATCCCTACAAAACCAGGTAAGTATGCGTTAAACGCAATTATTATTAATCTCTTTCTTTTTCTTTTAGGTAACCCGGATCGTTTGAGGAATTGTCTCATTTAATGTCACCGGCGGTGATCAACGGTAAGTATAAAATAAGGTAAGTATAATAATAGCGACTTAATATATCGCATGCAAATGAATAATACATAAGTTGTCTTAATGTTGACAGGGAAAGTTATCAAACTAAAGAATATAATGTTAAAATGGCTTAATTCTATGCCAAAATGTAGAAATTACATAAAAGTGTAGTAAAGTGTAAATCAATATAAGCATAATAGCAATAAAGTGTAATAAAGTGTAAATGTATGCTTGGACCGAATCCATATGGCTGTGAATAAAGTTAAAAAAGTGTATTAGAGTGTATTTGGGTGTAGAACCTTCGTTGGTTCGGTTCGCACGCTCGCTGGTAACGCGCTTGTGTACAAAGTGTAAGAAAGTGTATCATAATGTAATAAAAAGTGTAACGCCTGTGTTGGCTCGTATCGCACGCTCTATGTTAACGCGCTTGTGTACAAAATGTTATAAAGTGTAGGAATGTTTAATAAAAAGTGTAACGCCTGTGTTAGCTCGTATCGCACGCTCTATGTTAACGCGCTCGTGTTTAAAGTGTAGGAAGGTGTAGGAAAGTGTAGCGAAATGTACCACTTCTATCGGTGTCGTTTTCATGCTATTTTCTCAACGCTACAAGTATAAAAGTGTAAAGGTGTGTCATAAAGGTGTATGTACGTCATTCCTCTGCGGGATCGTGCAAAATCATAATGTATGTTGTGAAAAGTGTTAATAAAACAAAAACTAAGTATGGATCTGGAAAATTAATAATTAGCGGTACGAATATAATCGTAACGACTACTAGGGATTCCGAAAACTTCATGCTTGATTGTTTCTACGGTAAGTAATATGGTTGTAAACTGGCTTTATGCGAATACATTAGCAGTAAGATAGAAACTATCGCAATCGCGAATGAAATAAATGTGAAAACTAATACAACTATTCGGAACTTGTCCGAGTCCATCTTCTAATCTGAATCTATGCCGTCTGGCTTAACATCGTGTGTAACGACAGGTGAATGACTGGGTTAAAGTGTAAGGATGTACAAAGGTTTTATTCTATGTGTAATCACAAATGTAGTGTAAAAAGTGTAGTGTATCGTAGCCGTGCTACTTTATGTAATAATAAAATATCTCAAAGTAAATAATTAATATTTAATGGGAATGTGAACCCTGCTTAACTCTAGGAATGTGTTCTTGTATAGAAATAAAATCAAAATATACGTATGAAAACTAAAAAAAGAAACAAGAACCACTTGTTTACAGCTGCTCGAACTGTGTTGCCTGCGATTCGCTCATGACAGGCTGCTGCTGCCCCTTCTGCACTTCCGCACGTCCGGGTGGTCCAGCGGGCTGTGAGCCCACCTCCAACAGTCTGCTGACCTCCTCGTCGGCTCGCTGGGTCAGGATCTCCGCGATCATCTGGCTGTCGGCCTCACAAAGACCGCTGTCGACCTCCCTGGTTGTCTGGCTGCACTGCTCAGGTCCAGGTGTATCCGCTCTCTGCTCCTTTTGCTCGCTTGCGGTGTCGTTCCTCGCCTGCGACATGTTCGAGGTGTCCAGGCTCGGTTCGCGACTTATCTGGGAAATGGACGTCTTAACGTACGGTTCCAAGGTGAGCCATCTGATGCAATACCAAATGCATACTCAATGTTGTGATGAATTAAACTCTAGTTCTACACGTAGAAATGCAAATGTTATGGAGACATTTAGAAATCCTAAAAAATCTTCCAAGATCTTATCAATACAAAATGTTACTAATAAAGTTAAATTAAATTCACCGCTTCCGATGCGTACAGAGAAGACTGATAAGATTATTAACAACAATATACAACTAAATAATGCGTTTAATATCACTAATAACAATAATGTTTCTTCAAATGCAAACAAGATTTACGTCAGTGATAATATTTCAAATGGTATGAAAGACCGGGGCTAACTCGACATCAGGGTAAACTTGACACTAGACTTTTTGCTAATTTGAATTTATTGCAGAAACTTGCTTTTTCTACTGTAAATGCGTCTCTAAATGTGCTAGTATTATCAACGGGATTTGATGACATTCTGAGTTATGGTGTAATTTTTAGCGCGGCATAAGCGTTTTTGATCGTAAAAAATAATTTTTCTGATCTCTCGAAAATTTTTACTCTTTCGAGTTTTACTCTTGCAAACCTATATGTAAGTAAGTTTCATGAAAAATTTGATGCTCTATATGAATCCGATAATCGTTTTTAAATATTTTTAAAATTTTTGTATTTTTGAAATGACAAATATGAAAAACGTTCGGGGCAAAGTCAACACCACACCGTTTCGTCGGCTCCCAGTAACAAACGATGCTTGTCATGCAGCCGTATGGCTCATGACAAATATATGCGCACGTCCGATCGCGAGTTTACCTGCATTAATTGTTTTTCAGACATGAGTTTAAATGAAGATAATTGAAAGTTTAATAATTTTTGTTCTCATTATTTCAATTAATTTTTCCAGCTACTTTATTTCGAATTTTTGTACTTTTTAAATACACAATAATCAGTGTGCGTGCGTGCGTGCGTGCGTGCGGGCGGGCGTGCGCGCGCGCGTGTGTGTGTGTGTGTGTGTGTGTATTTTTATTTTCAGACAGTAAAAAATAAGTTTCAGATCAAATTGTGTCGATCAGACAATGTGTTGAGTTTGCCACGATATTTTTTAATTTAAAAATTTGTCTTTGCGTCATTTTTCCTTTTCTAATGGCAAAACAAAGCGACGTACAGCAAAACTTTTTGAATTAATTTTGTATCTGAAAAAACATTCTTTAAATATATACCATTAAAAATTTACATAAAAATTTTAATTAAATATTAAAAATTGCCTTTGAAGAAATAGTGTCGAGTTAACCCCGGTCTCCCCTATATATTTATACTAGATTTATACTCCCCTAGTATATTTATACTAGATTAACGAAATTTTATTATTATTTTAGCATCTCCTTTTGATCCTTTAAGAAAAAGTGCTCACAAGATCAGATGGACGGATGATGAAGTCTCAATAATTTTATCTTCATTCTCAACTTATCTTCATTCCACAGATAATAAAACAAAATTGCCATCTTTCCGTGAAATTAACGAAATAAAAGTTAAACATCCTGTGCTCGGGGGGGGGGGTGTCAATCGCCCCGGATTTGTGATCGGTCAATGAGATTTTGTGGTTCGAAGGACCAGAGGGGCAATCCCCTCACAATTTTAATTAGGCGAAAAAACGAAAAGGCAAGAGAAAAAGCGACTCACTGTATTGTTGCCCGATGTTCTCGTGGTGGCCTCGTGGCGTCCGGTCCTCCCTGTGGTGATGGAGAGTGGAAAGTGTGCAGCAGCTTAGGATGCGCAGGCACTCACGTGCCGCAGCAGGCAGGCAGGCAAAACGTGCAATACGGGCAAGCAGGCGATATAGCAGGCACATGTGCAAGAGGCAAGCACGCAAGGTTCGAGCTTAACGTGCCGACTTGTCGAACTCCGAAAGTGCGAGTCCACTCGATCAACTCCGAACCGTGCGAGAGCAAAACGGGTGTGTTCTCGAGTCCACGTTTGAACAGCGAATTCTCCCACGGTACTCCTCGGCTCGCACACCTGCGAATTGCGGCCGGCGCGAGTACTCATGGTTCCAAATAATTGCGGGCCACCCGTGGGCGGGCAGCACGAGTCGGTTGAGTCGCGCGAGTGTTGCTATCTGTCGCGATCCGCCAACGTCTCGCGCGAGTCACAAAATACGATTTTGTACGTTGATTGTACGCGCAACTTATCAACTAATAGGTACGACAATTACGAATGACACGGACATCTAATATATACAGGCAAGCGCCGAACATCCTGTATTGATGGCCTATTCAAATGCTTAGATAAAATCTTGGTTTTATCAAGAAAAAAAAATACATAAGTTCTTGAAATTATACTATAAGTGTTCGAGATCCGTCGAACTTTCCTACGCGAAACATCGGCTCAAAAACATTATTATATTTAACATTGAGAAATACCGATGTTTATGTGGTACGAGCTCTGTCGAACTTGTTCGAAACATACGTTCCCCGCAATCCCCGCGCCCTCGAAGCCCATCGATCGCGATCACGCGTTACGAGAGTGCTCCCTTATTTGTCGAAGCCCGGAAATGGCTGTTGTGATGCGTGATGTGACCATACGGACGAATAGCGATTCAGCTCTCATCGCGCGTTCGTTCCTGAAAAACAACCCTTTTGAGTAAACGGCGAACTCGCTCGCCGGACAGTCAGTCGTTGCTGAGGATTCCTAGCCTCAAGTCGTGGGCCAGAACTCATAGCCGAAAGTCGTCGCGTATCAATCCTCGTCTAAAACAGCACGGCTCTCTCCCTCTTAAATCGCTGCCTGAATCGCTACTCGCTCGTTTCGTCTTAAAGTGCGGATCAAAGTTACTTATATTTTTTCATTAAGTGTGCTACTTAGCGAGGGGTCCGAAAACTTCCGGTCGTGCTCCGTTCGCGATCGTTCTTCTGCCGCGCGCTCAAGATTTCCGTTCGACGTGTACAAGATCTCCGCTCCGCGAGAGGCTTCGATGCGAGAAGCTGAGACAAGATTTCCGTTCGCGATACCTGGCAGAAAAGTACGAACGACTCAGAAGATTTCCAAATCCGCGACGCACGATCCGTCGTTCTCCCTCGCGTCTTTTCCGTTCTTGAAATAAAGACAGTTGCTAAAGAATATATAGTTCTACCCTCAGGTACAATCGCGGGGGTCGGGGGGGGAAGCGTCCCCGCGGAGGGAACGCCATAAGAGATGGGCGAGGGGGGTCCGGGAGGAGCAGCTGTTGGGGGGAGACAAGCAGTGGGGGAAATTCACTTCTGTACTAGGGTACTCTGGAGAGGGTCGGGGGAAGGGGAGTACCGCGTTACCGACGGTGCGCGAGGAGGAGCGTCGTCGATCGCGGCGAGGCGCGTACTGTCGCGTCGCCCGTTTTTCTCTGTCCTAACGGGCCGGACGCGGTTTTCCGGCCCCCCCGTTTCCCAAACGGCGAAAATCGCGATTCCTCCTCCCGAAAGGGGGAGCGTCGATCGCGGCGTCGCGCGCTTTTTTGTCCCAACGGGCCGGATGCGGTTTTCCGGTGTATCGAGAGAGATAGAGAGAGACGAGACTACTCTCTTCGTTTACTCGATTTGTACTGTCGCTTTTCTCTGTCCTAAAGCCCGTGTCACACTACGCATTGCGGACGCGGATTGGATTCGGATTGCGAATCATTGAATCTGAACTCTCCGTTCACACCACGAATTCAGTATTCAGTCTGCATTGGTCTGCATTGTTTGCTATGTGCTGCGTGTAACAATATGGCTTGTCAAAATTATTATTATAAGCGATATATATATATGAAAAGAAAAAAGTTGCAAGCATGTCTTTTGCTTCTAATGATCGCTGAATATGAATCGCGTAGATGTAATGAGCGAAGACTATGGGTTCACAAATGGGTAATAAGAAGGAAAGAAAAAGGGTTGCATCATAACCTCTTTTTGGAACTTTCATTAGAAGACCCTGATCGGTTTAGAAGGTTTGTTGCAGTTTGTAGAATATAATTTGAAAAACTAAAGGAAATGTTTTACTTTTAAGGAAATTTGTTATTTTAGATGCCTCAGAATGGACACAGATACTTTCGAACATCTTCTGATTAAAGTCGATTCTATAATAAGAAAGCAAGATACTCATTTACGAGAAAGCATTTCACCTAGTGAGAGGCTATCAGTTACTTTACGACATTTAGCAACAGGTGAAGGACAGCAGAATTTCGATTGATTATAGTTGTATGCTTTTTGTTATGTAACTAAATTTTTTGTATTCTAAAGGAGAAAGTCAAGAATCGTTATCTCTTACATTCAGGCTGGGTAGAAGTACTATATCAAACATTATAAAAGAGGTAACAGCAGCAATATTTTTAGTTTTGAAAGAAGAGTTTCTTTGTTTTCCTCAAACTGAGGATGAATGGCGTGGGATTGCCAATAATTTCGGAGAGCGATGGAATTTTCATCATTGCGTAGGGGCAATGGATGGAAAACACTGCGTTATTGATCCCCCACTGCAGTCAGGATCCATGTTCTATAATTATAAAGGAGATTACAGTGTTGTACTATTGGCTCTAGTAGATGCTGATTTACGTTTCATTTATGTTGATGTGGGAGCTAATGGCAGAGTCAGTGACTCTGGTGTTTGGAATAACTGCTCCCTCAAAAATTATCTAGATAGGAATGCTCTACATATCCCTCCTCCTGCCCCATTGCCAGGTATAGAAGAAAATTTTCCTTTTGTGATTATTGGGGATGAAGGTTTCCCATTATCAGAGAAACTCCTAATCCCTTATCCAAAACCTCAATGTAGTGGGAGAATACATAGAAGGATATTTAATTATAGGTACCTATGTAAAATGTTTCTAATTTTTTAAATTTATAATATGTTAAAAGTTACAGCAATATCAAAATATTTGTTTACTCATATGTTATAGATTATCTAGAGCTCGTCGTTGCTCGGAAAATGCATTTGGTGTAATGACTGCACGTTTTCAAATTTTTCGTTCTCCAATGCGATATGATCCTGACGATGTTCGCAACATTATCTTAGCTATATGTTGTTTGCACAATATGCTGCGAAGTCAGTCTGTTGGGCGAAATATGTATACACCACCATCATTTCTAGACGAAGAAAATTAAATGTTAGGTGAATTGCATCGTGGAGATTGGAGAGCTGAAAACGCAAGAGGCATGGTAAATTTTGCTCATCAAGGTGGCAACCGTCACGCAAATCAAGCCATTTTACTCAGAGACAGGTGGTGTTATTACTTTAATACTGTTGGTGCAATTCCCTGGCAAGAACGTATGATACAGTGAATTATTAATAATATTGGAAGTAATAAATGTAACTGTCTTCAAATGCGTGTATGTTAGTATTTAATATCTCTATCCTGTACTTTAGAAAAATAAGTTTATTTTTTATTTGTTTTTTATTGCTAGTACAGTCTTTTACATTAATTAGTACAATGTTACATTTAAATAAAAGAAATACGGAGCTTCAGTCTTTACCAACATAAAATAAATTTCTCCTGCGGTAATAACAATTACGGAGCTTCAATCTTAACAACATAAAATAAATTTCTCCAGTGGTAATAAGATTTACGGAGCTTCGGTCTTAACATAAAATAAATGTTTCCTGTGGTAATAACAATTAAATCAAACATTACTTTAAATATATATTAATATACTTTTTTCTGTGTATAAAAATGACAGTACGCCTATCAGTGTAATATATTATTGCAGATAATGTCGATATATTCAAAAACTTATTGCAACCTTGGCTGAATCAATACTCTTAAAATTTCCTTTTCATAATATTCTTGATCCTCAGGAATCATTGACCGAAGCTTTGATGCAATATATGCACTAAACATATCAAATTTATCCATGTTTGGAGGAGGTAATTCTTGTTTAGCCAAATTTCGTATAGCATCTACAGCATGTTCCATTGCGTTAGATTTTCTTCCTCGTTTTGTATACATCGGGGCCTCAATAGAACGCTTATTAGTATTTAATGGAGCAGATGCAGCACTAGATGAAGATGTAACTATTCCAGATGATGTATTACTTGATATATTACTTATTATCGATAGAGGTTGCCTGGCGTTGAGAGGTGCAAATGACCTATCTGAACTAGATTTTGATGAGACATGTAAATCAGAATGTTCAGAATGTGATGTTTCATCGCTTGCATCTGCTGCATTGTTAGGTCCAGCCTCACAATTTTAATTAGGCGAAAAAACGAAAAGGCAAGCAAAAAAGCGACTCACCGTATTGTTGCCCGATGTTCTCGTGGTGGCCTCGTGGCGTCCGGTCCTCCCTGTGGTGATGGAGAGTGGAAAGTGTGCAGCAGCTTAGGATGCACAGGCACTCACGTGCCGCAGCAGGCAGGCAGGCAAAACGTGCAATACGGGCAAGCAGGCGATATAGCAGGCACATGAGCAAGAGGCAAGCACGCAAGGCTCGAGCTTAACGTGCCGACTTGTCGAACTCCGAAAGTGCGAGTCCACTCGATCAACTCCGAACCGTGCGAGAGCAAAACGGGTGTGTTCTCGAGTCCACGTTTGAACAGCGAATTCTCCCACGGTACTCCTCGGCTCGCACACCTGCGAATTGCGGCCGGCGCGAGTACTCATGGTTCCAAATAATTGCGGGCCACCCGTGGGCGGGCAGCACGAGTCGGGTGAGTCGCGCGAGTGTTGCTATCTGTCGCGATCCGCCAACGTCTCGCGCGAGTCACAAAATACGATTTTGTACGTTGATTGTACGCGCAACTTATCAACTAATAGGTACGACAATTACGAATGACACGGACATCTAATATATACAGGCAAGCGCCGAACATCCTGTATTGATGGCCTATTCAAATGCTTAGATAAAATCTTGGTTTTATCAAGAAAAAAAAATACATAAGTTCTTGAAATTATACTATAAGTGTTCGAGATCCGTCGAACTTTCCTACGCGAAACATCGGTTCAAAAACATTATTATATTTAACATCGAGAAATACCGATGTTTATGTGGTACGAGCTCTGTCAAACTTGTTCGAAACATACGTTCCCCGCAATCCCCGCGCCCTCGAAGCCCATCGATCGCGATCACGCGTTACGAGAGTGCTCCCTTATTTGTCGAAGCCCGGAAATGGCTGTTGTGATGCGTGATGTGACCATACGGACGAATAGCGATTCAGCTCTCATCGTGCGTTCGTTCCTGAAAAACAACCCTTTTGAGTAAACGGCGAACTCGCTCGCCGGACAGTCAGTCGTTGCTGAGGATTCCTAGCCTCAAGTCGTGGGCCAGAACTCATAGCCGAAAGTCGTCGCGTATCAATCCTCGTCTAAAAACAGCACGGCTCTCTCCCTCTTAAATCGCTGCCTGAATCGCTACTCGCTCGTTTCGTCTTAAAGTGCAGATCAAAGTTACTTATATTTTTTCATTAAGTGTGCTACTTAGCGAGGGGTCCGAAAACTTCCGGTCGTGCTCCGCTCGCGATCGTTCTTCTGCCGCGCGCTCAAGATTTCCGTTCGACGTGTACAAGATCTCCGCTCCGCGAGAGGCTTCGATGCGAGAAGCTGAGACAAGATTTCCGTTCGCGATACCTGGCAGAAAAGTACGAACGACTCAGAAGATTTCCAAATCCGCGACGCACGATCCGTAGTTCCCCCTCGCGTCTTTTCCGTTCTTGAAATAAAGACAGTTGCTAAAGAATATATAGTTCTACCCTCAGGTACAATCGCGGGTGTCGGGGGGGGGGGAAGCGTCCCCGCGGAGGGAACGCCATAAGAGATGGGCGAGGGGGGTCCGGGAGGAGCAGCTGTTGGGGGGAGACAAGCAGTGGGGGAAATTCACTTCTGTACTAGGGTACTCTGGAGGGGGTCGGGGGAAGGGGGGTACCGCGTTACCGACGGTGCGCGAGGAGGAGCGTCGTCGATCGCGGCGAGGCGCGTACTGTCGCGTCGCCCGCTTTTCTCTGTCCTAACGGGCCGGACGCGGTTTTCCGGCCCCCCCGTTTTCCAAACGGCGAAAATCGCGATTCCTCCTCCCGAAAGGGGGAGCGTCGATCGCGGCGTCGCGCGCTTTTTTGTCCCAACGGGCCGGATGCGGTTTTCCGGTGTATCGAGAGAGATAGAGAGAGACGAGACTACTCATTTCGTTTACTCGATTTGTACTGTCGCTTTTCTCTGTCCTAAAGCCCGTGTCACACTACGCATTGCGGACGCGGATTGGATTCGGATTGCGAATCATTGAATCTGAACTCTCCGTTCACACCACGAATTCAGTATTCAGTCTGCATTGGTCTGCATTGTTTGCTATGTGCTGCGTGTAACAATATGGCTTGTCAAAATTATTATTATAAGCGATATATATATATGAAAAGAAAAAAGTTGCAAGCATGTCTTTTGCTTCTAATGATCGCTGAATATGAATCGCGTAGATGTAATGAGCGAAGACTATGGGTTCACAAATGGGTAATAAGAAGGAAAGAAAAAGGGTTGCATCATAACCTCTTTTTGGAACTTTCATTAGAAGACCCTGATCGGTTTAGAAGGTTTGTTGCAGTTTGTAGAATATAATTTGAAAAACTAAAGGAAATGTTTTACTTTTAAGGAAATTTGTTATTTTAGATGCCTCAGAATGGACACAGATACTTTCGAACATCTTCTGATTAAAGTCGATCCTATAATAAGAAAGCAAGATACTCATTTACGAGAAAGCATTTCACCTAGTGAGAGGCTATCAGTTACTTTACGACATTTAGCAACAGGTGAAGGACAGCAGAATTTCGATTGATTATAGTTGTATGCTTTTTGTTATGTAACTAAATTTTTTTGTATTCTAAAGGAGAAAGTCAAGAATCGTTATCTCTTACATTCAGGCTGGGTAGAAGTACTATATCAAACATTATAAAAGAGGTAACAGCAGCAATATTTTTAGTTTTGAAAGAAGAGTTTCTTTGTTTTCCTCAAACTGAGGATGAATGGCGTGGGATTGCCAATAATTTCGGAGAGCGATGGAATTTTCATCATTGCGTAGGGGCAATGGATGGAAAACACTGCGTTATTGATCCCCCACTGCAGTCAGGATCCATGTTCTATAATTATAAAGGAGATTACAGTGTTGTACTATTGGCTCTAGTAGATGCTGATTTACGTTTCATTTATGTTGATGTGGGAGCTAATGGCAGAGTCAGTGACTCTGGTGTTTGGAATAACTGCTCCCTCAAAAATTATCTAGATAGGAATGCTCTACATATCCCTCCTCCTGCCCCATTGCCAGGTATAGAAGAAAATTTTCCTTTTGTGATTATTGGGGATGAAGGTTTCCCATTATCAGAGAAACTCCTAATCCCTTATCCAAAACCTCAATGTAGTGGGAGAATACATAGAAGGATATTTAATTATAGGTACCTATGTAAAATGTTTCTAATTTTTTTAAATTTATAATATGTTAAAAGTTACAGCAATATCAAAATATTTGTTTACTCATATGTTATAGATTATCTAGAGCTCGTCGTTGCTCGGAAAATGCATTTGGTGTAATGACTGCACGTTTTCAAATTTTTCGTTCTCCAATGCGATATGATCCTGACGATGTTCGCAACATTATCTTAGCTATATGTTGTTTGCACAATATGCTGCGAAGTCAGTCTGTTGGGCGAAATATGTATACACCACCATCATTTCTAGACGAAGAAAATTAAATGTTAGGTGAATTGCATCGTGGAGATTGGAGAGCTGAAAACGCAAGAGGCATGGTAAATTTTGCTCATCAAGGTGGCAACCGTCACGCAAATCAAGCCATTTTACTCAGAGACAGGTGGTGTTATTACTTTAATACTGTTGGTGCAATTCCCTGGCAAGAACGTATGATACAGTGAATTATTAATAATATTGGAAGTAATAAATGTAACTGTCTTCAAATGCGTGTATGTTAGTATTTAATATCTCTATCCTGTACTTTAGAAAAATAAGTTTATTTTTTATTTGTTTTTTATTGCTAGTACAGTCTTTTACATTAATTAGTACAATGTTACATTTAAATAAAAGAAATACGGAGCTTCAGTCTTTACCAACATAAAATAAATTTCTCCTGCGGTAATAACAATTACGGAGCTTCAATCTTAACAACATAAAATAAATTTCTCCAGTGGTAATAAGATTTACGGAGCTTCGGTCTTAACATAAAATAAATGTTTCCTGTGGTAATAACAATTAAATCAAACATTACTTTAAATATATATTAATATACTTTTTTCTGTGTATAAAAATGACAGTACGCCTATCAGTGTAATATATTATTGCAGATAATGTCGATATATTCAAAAACTTATTGCAACCTTGGCTGAATCAATACTCTTAAAATTTCCTTTTCATAATATTCTTGATCCTCAGGAATCATTGACCGAAGCTTTGATGCAATATATGCACTAAACATATCAAATTTATCCATGTTTGGAGGAGGTAATTCTTGTTTAGCCAAATTTCGTATAGCATCTACAGCATGTTCCATTGCGTTAGATTTTCTTCCTCGTTTTGTATACATCGGGGCCTCAATAGAACGCTTATTAGTATTTAATGGAGCAGATGCAGCACTAGATGAAGATGTAACTATTCCAGATGATGTATTACTTGATATATTACTTATTATCGATAGAGGTTGCCTGGCGTTGAGAGGTGCAAATGACCTATCTGAACTAGATTTTGATGAGACATGTAAATCAGAATGTTCAGAATGTGATGTTTCATCGCTTGCATCTGCTGCATTGTTAGGTCCAGATGAATCAGATGGAATTAACATATATTGCTAAACATAAAAATCAAGATATATTAAACAATACCTATAAAAAACAATACTTTTTTACATTGTTTGTGTTGAATACAGGAATTAATAGATAAGTAAATAACATTGAAATAATGAAAAACAAACAAAATGATATAAAGAGAAAAATTTTACACTTAAAAATAAGAGAAGACAGGGCTATCAGGGTCGAACGCAGATAATGCAAGTCTTCTGGAGAGATATCTTTCATTGTCTAAAATTTTACACTTACTTGTGCATTTTCATCATAATAAATGTCTGTAACCTGTGATAAATTTTGCACATCACTATAAGGTTTAGAAGTAGATAAACAATTCATTGTCTCTTCGCTGGCTGTAGAAATTTGACTTTGTGAGGAGAGGTTGTCAATAGTTTCGGACTGTGCACAAGTTTTCTTTAAAAACAGGAGCATTTCATAATAATCCCACTTTGGTTTGTAAATTTCATCAGTCCCTTTCCCACTACAACGAGCTTTTGAGGCTTTTATCTTCCGCTCGTTCGCACGGAAAGTGCTTTCCATACTTTGAAACCGCTTATAAACTGATTCTCCTGCAACGAGAAAGTAAAAGGGAATATTAACATTAATAATTTTTCTATAACCTCAACACATAATCCATATTCAGTAACTAGCTATTTGTGACATATGTTCATGCTAATAACTTTTCTAAAGGTTAAATAACCTAATTACATCTTCATTTCAGAAGCAACATGGTTAAATAGAAAAAATAAGATAAAATATGTCTAAATATACCTGTGAATTTGGGACCTAGGGCTTCCGCTATTTGGTCCCAATGCATTCGTTTCAAATCAGTTCGGCGATATTCTTCCGTGCTTGTATCCCATAATAAAGGACGCTGTCTCACCATTTGGATCAATATACATTTTATTTCTTTTGTAAATAAATCACTTTTGGGACCCATTGCCACAGAGAAAACGATATGTGCCCAGATAGCCACGACCAAACCTCTACATTTATTGCCAGTTGCCACGCGATTTGCGTATCACAGATCGCAAAATAGAAGCTCACCTATTTTGCGATTCGCCATCTGGATCTTTGGCTCCTTCCACCTGATTGGCTAATCAACAATTCGCAGTTTGCAATCCGAATCCGATCCGCGTCCGCAAAGGATCATCTATTCTGCGATTCGCAATCTGAATATTTAGCTACTTCCATCTGATTGGCTAATCAACAATTCGCAGTTCGCAATCCGAATCCAATCCGCGTCCGCAATGCGTAGTGTGACACGGGCTTAACGGGCCGGACGCGGTTTTCCGGCCCCCCCGTTTCCCAAACGGCGAAAATCGCGATTCCTCCTCCCGAAAGGGGGAGCGTCGATCGCGGCGTCGCGCGCTTCTTTGTCCCAACGGGCCGGATGCGGTTTTCCGGTGTATCGAGAGAGATATAGAAAGACGAGACTACTCTCTTCGTTCACTCGATTTTTACTTTTCACGAATATTTTTCAGCGCGCGTCCGAACTCGTTCAAGGTCGCTCTCGTCATTTCCTCCTTTTGTTTTTCTTCGAACGACGCGGCGAACAGTTGTAGTTTTTCCGGGGAAAGAGTTTATCTGGTATGGAAAACCAACGTTGAGATAATGAACGCGTATAAAATGAGTTTTGCTCGCGACGGCGCGGCATACAGTGACGCGGATTGACAAATGTATCGTGAGAGAGTGGTGCAAATCGATCGGAACGGGAATAAGTTGTTTTTTAATGCGGTATGAGCGACGAGTACGTAGAACTTTGCAAACCGGTGTTTAATTCTAAAATTAGAAAACCGATTGTAAAAATAAGCGAACCGCTCATGAGGAATTGTTGCAGATCGGATTTGTGGAGAGTCGACGTAACGAGATATCTGATCCGTCGCGAAATCGGAATCGCCGATCGCCAATCGAACTGGAAGTTTTTCTATTGCCAAATATATTTGAAAATAATAGAGAACGGTATTTATACGTCTAATTGATTTAGACCCGACAGCGGTGGTAATGTAGCAATAGCAATGTGTGTACTCGCAAATGAACGATCACCGTTATTACTCGTCCGAGGAATCAGACGGCGAACTGCGCTGTTACGAGCCCATGCCCGCGTTTTCGTCGGATTCGGACAACGAATCGGCGAGACTCGAAACGTCGTTATCGTCAAACGCATGTGCGTTGGTGGTGGTGAAGGAAGACGCGCGATGGAATCTGGCGACTCATCATTTGCGGAGAGAGATCGGAGCGCGAACTGCGCGCGAGCGCGCGTGGATAGAGATGACGATGGTAAATTCTGCTAGGGAGCACGAATATACGCGTAAATTGCCGCTCAAGTATCATCATTATTATCAGACGGTGTTCGGAGGAGAGAAGCTACGTAGGATTTACACCTACGGGTCTCGTCGTCTTTTCGATCGAGTGAAATTCAGTGTTCCCGAGGGTGAAAGGCCCTTCTGGATGACATGCAAAAAGAGTGCGAAGAATTGCTCGCCGCGGACGTCCGCGACGCGGACGGGTATCGCGCGTGGAGACGACGATGCAACGAGTGTCTCCAGCTCCTGCGGGAGAGCTATCGGGTCGGACGCTTCAGAGGGCGAGGCAACACCGGAGCCGTGACCGCTCTGGTGGTTCGAATAGCGCGACTGGAAGGTTCGAGGAAGGATCTGCGTCGGCGATTCGAACGCGCCGTGGGTGCCGGTTTGGACTGTGAGGGTGCTGGTAGCAGCAGCAGCGTCAGCGGAGGATTCTTGTGGGTCGAGATCGATACGGCGTTCCAAAGTCGCGTGCTCACCGGCGTTGCGACGAACTCGACGTACATCGAACTCGCGCGGTTTCTCGAGAATGCGAAAGGCACCGTGCTCGAAAAAGTGCAGGACAATTTGAACAGACACACGTGCCTGAAGGTCAATGTCATGTTCAATGGAGAATTCGTAGCGAACGATAAGATCGAAGTGAAGAGTATCGTTACGCGGAACGAACAGCTCCTCCAAGCGTCCGATCTGAGCGAGTGGTACGATAGGCGCGTGCGCGACGCGATTCTAGCAGAGTTGGACGAATTTCAGGAACGCGACAGCGGATGGGCGTTTTCTAGAATATTGAACCTAACGGTAAACGTGAACAAGTGTAATCCCATGAGCGTGGGATGTTGGATAAAAATACCGCGAGGTATAAGACTTAAAAAGGCGGTGGTGAACGTGCGATCGGAGAAGGACACGTGTTTCGCACGCGCGGTGGTCGCGGCTCTGTATCCCGCCCAGGAGAACCCGGAACGATGCGGCTCGTATCCCGATTACGCGACGGTGCTGAATCTCGACGGGATAAAGTTCCCCATAGATCTGAAACACATCGGAAAGTTCGAACGTCAGAATGACGTATCGATCAATGTGTTCACCACTCGGGAAGAGATTGGAAAGGAAGATAAGTACGGACGGGGCGCTGACGACAACGCGATCGTGCCTCTGCGGTTAACCGACGATAAGAGGGATAGACACGTAAATCTCCTGTATCTGCGCGATACGTTGCGTGGCGTCGTCAACAAGGGTCATTTCGCCTGGATAAAGAATCTATCGCGATTGGTGAATTCGCAATTGACCGTGAGCCGCTGCGCAAAGCACGTTTGCGATCAGTAAGTAAAAAAACTGAGAAACAAGGGAAGGGAGAGATGTTATTTAATATATGACTTTACTTCGCAGATGCCTACACTATTTCTATACGCGCGAAAAGTTGGCCGCTCACAGCGTCGACTGCGGCCGAATGAACGACTGCGCCATCGCTCTTCCAAACGAGGACGATAAGTGGCAGTCTTTCGACAATCACGACAGGAAGGAGCGACTCCCCTTCGTGGTGTACGCGGATGTCTTCTTGAACCATGGGAGAGGGAGAATGCCCAAGGGGGGGGGGCGAGAACGGAAAGATACGCTTATCAGCGTCACGTACCGTTCAGCCTGGGCTACTATCTGTGCTGCACCTACGACGATACCGTATCCACGTACAGATATCGTCGCGGCGAGGATTGCGTTTCGTGGTTCGTTAACGAGCTTCGCGTTCTCGCGCGTCGCGCTAAGATTAAATTCTCCACTAATATATTTATGGTAGAACTTACGAAGGACGAAAAACGCGAATTTCAGTGCGCGACGCATTGTCACGTGAGTCGAAAAGTGTTCCAACCGGAGGACAAACGCATGCGAGATCACTGTCATCTAACCGGACGTTACAGAGGTCCGGCGCATGTTCGTTGCAATCTGAATTACAGAAACGTGTACGTGATTCCCGTGTTCTTCCACAATCTGTCGGGTTACGACGCGCACTTCATCATCGAGAAAATCGCGAACGATTTCGAGGGCGGGGTCGAGCTCCTGCCGCTTACGAAGGAAACCTACATATCGTTCTCGAAGACTGTTAAGGAGACGCAGACGGATGGAACATGGAATCGGTACGTTAAGCTACGATTCGTGGACTCGTACAAATTTTTAGCCGCGAGTATCGAAACCCTGGCGTCCTATCTGAGCAAGGACAAGCTGAGAATAACGCCCTCGGAGTACGCGGATTTGAGCACGGAGAATCTCGATCTGTTCACTCGCAAGGGAGTATTTCCGTACGAGTACGTCGACAGCCTGGACAAGTTGCGGGAGACCGAGCTTCCACCGCGCAAGGTCTTTTACAGCTCCCTGACCGACGAGACCGCGAGCGAGAGCGACTACGAGCACGCGACGAGGGTCTGGCGACGTTTTCGCGTGCGAGATCTCGGGGAGTACAACGATCTCTATCTCAAGACCGACGTGCTTCTTCTGGCGGATATCTTTGAAAATTTTCGGGACACGTGTATGGCGAGTTACGGGCTCGATCCCGCGTATTATTATACGTTGCCGGGGTACACGTGGAACGCCATGCTGAGATACACCGGCGTGCGTTTCGAGCTGCTCACCGACATCGACATGGTGCTGTTCGTGGAACGTGGAATACGCGGCGGCCTCAGTCAATGTTCGCTCAGGTACGCGCGAGCTAACAACAGGCACGTACCGACATACGATTCGTCCCAGCCCGATACGTATCTCGTATATTACAACGTGAACAATCTGTACGGCTGGGCTATGTACGAATCGCTGCCGTACGCGAATTTTCAGTGGCTCGACGACCCTGAGAATTTTGACGTGACGACCGTGCCACCAAACGGCGATGTCGGTTACATTCTGGAGGTGGATCTCGAGTATCCTGGTGACCTGCACGACGCCCACGCGGACCTGCCGTTGTGCCCAACGCGCGATAAACTGCCCGGTAAGTGGCGGGAGAAACTGCTCGCCACGCTCCACGACAAATCGCGCTACGTGACGCACTATCGAAATCTGCAGCAATGTCTGCGACTGGGTTTGCGACTGACGCGAGTTCGTCGCGTTCTGCGATTCACCCAGTCACCTCGGCTTCGCGGCTACATCGAGCTGAACACGACGTTTAGGACTCGCGCGAGCAACGAGTTCGAACGAAATATGTACAAACTGATGTACAATGCCGTCTTCGGCAAGACGATGGAGAACGTGCGCGATCACGTGGACGTGCGTCTCGTGACACGATGGGACGGCAGGTACGGCGCGGAGGCGATGATCGCCAGACCGAACTTTCACAGCAGGAGCGTCTTCTTGGAGAATCTCGTCGCGATCGAGCTGTGAAGGCTCGAGGTAAAATTCAACAAGCCGGTTTACGTAAGAATGTGCATTCTCGAGATATCCAAGACGCGCCTCTACGATTTTCACTACGACTACATGGCGCCGCTTTATCGCGACCGGAGTCAAATTTTTTACACCGATACCGACAGTTTGATCTATTCGCTGGAGTGCGAAGACGCGTACGAGCTTATAAGACGCGACTGAAGACAGATTCGACACGAGCGATTACGCGGAGAATAACGCGCACGGTATGCCGCGCGTCAACAAGAAGGTGCCCGGTTTGATGAAGGACGAGAACAACGGCGCGATCATGATGGAGTTCGTGGGCCTCAGAGCGAAAATGTACGCTTACAAGGTACTCGGACGCGACGACACCAAGAGAATAAAGGGCGTCAAGAGAAACGTAGTCGCAAAGAGGATCACGTTCGAGGATTACTTGGCGTGCCTGCGAAACGCGCGCGAGCTGAAAACGCGCCAGTCGTGCATACGCTTGTGCCTGCACGACGTTTACACCGTGTCGGAGCAAAATCTTGCTCTCAGTCCGCACGACGACAAGCGATGCGTGAGGTTGGACAGCGTGGAAACGCTTCCCTGGGGACATTACGGAATACCGTTGTAAAAAAATAAAACAATATTGTGGTGTATGCGCGTAGAGAGAGAGGGCACCACGTACTGGCGAACGAGAGTGTGTAAGAAAAGCGAGGCGCTCGCGGAGATATGTAAGCCGGAAGTCGAGTGAGTGTAAGCCACGCGGCGAGGCTGAAAGAGAATATATATATCAGAGTGCATTTCATAACGAGTTGTGTATCAGTCACCCCCTTGCATCCTAAGGCATCCTCGCACCCACGGCAAGACGGAGACATTGCAAATATCATACGTTTTCTAAAATTGTATTATCGTAAGATCAATACGTAGAAAAAAATACCGATGAATGTGTATACTTTTTTTTATTAATAATAAAGTACATGTTGTGTGTCTAATTTTTTTTTTTTGTTACAATACAGATGCCTTATCTATCTACGAATTGTGCAAACTGTCCATTCCCAGCCATTTCACGTACACTTGATTGCCGCGCTTACGCAGGACCTTTTCCACGAGATAGACGTCGGGATCGGAGCCGCGCAGCAACTCGTGTTCGTAGAACCCTCCGGCTATCGCTTCCCCGCAAATGTCCTTTAGCAGATACGTAACGGGATTGGTCCTTTGCACTCTGCCTATGCGAAAGATCTCGGTGGTCCAATTGGGTGTGTAGCCCTTCTCGAAGATCGTTTTGAATTTGCTCACGCGCACCGGGTCGTCGACTCGAAACCTCGCCGGCGCGGCGATCTTCGCGCGACTGTACACCGTGCGCAGCAGCCTTTCGGCGACGGTGGGCGTCACGTCCGCCGGACGCATTCCGATCGTTCTGTGTCTGCGACGATTGTAATTTGACAGGGGGCTCGGCAGTGAGTCGATCCATTTGTACGATCCCTGAAGCGTGAAGAGCTTCCACATGTCGTTCTTCAACGTGCGATTGAATCTCTCCAGCACCGACGCTTTCATCACCGAATACGTGGAGTAGTGATTCACCTTGAGCGCGTCGAGGATCTCGCGCACGTCGGCGTTGTAGAATTCCTTTCCCTTGTCCGTCTGCAGATTCTCAGGGCATCGCGCGTCCTCGCGAAAGATCTTTCGGAGTGCCGTTGCGACCTCCTTTTCGCTCTTGGTCTTGAGCGGGATCGCCCAGGCGTACTTGCTCAGCACGTCGATGACCGTCAGAATGTAATTGTTACCCGCGTTTTGTTGCGAATAGGGACGTATCTTGACCACGTCGGCTTGCCACAGATCGTCGTAACCGCGCACTACGACGCGGCGACGGGGAAAGTTCTTCCTTGCCGGCGCGTGCAGTTCCTTCACAAGTCTTCGTTTCTCCGCGCTCATTGTTTGAGAAGGTTCAAAATACCCTGAATTTTGGCGATCTTTTCGTCGTGCTTTTCCACGGTCTTTTTTACATCGAGGAACTGGTTTTTAAATTCTCTTATCAGGTATCTCGAATTCTTTTTGGCCTCAGCGATCGCTCCCTCGACGAAGCTCCTGTTCGTCGCGTCGCCGTCGTCCTCCGGCGCGGCCACTCGCCGTATCTTGCGCTCCCTCGCGTCGTAGGAATCCTCGTTGTTCAAACCGAGCGCGTAGTTCTGCAGCCGATAAATCCTGAAATCGACGTATTTCTTGCTCGTCGCGTCGGTCTCGTACTGCGGCTCGGCTACCCGCCGTATCCTGCGCTCCTTCGCGTCGTAGGAATCCTCGTTCAAACTGAGCGCGTCGTTTCTCACCGTCGCTATCCCACCTCTCAATTTCGCGGTAGCATCGTTCTTCTTGATCTCTCCGGTCACCACGCTTCTCAGTTGTTCGATTGCGCCATCTACGTAGCTCCTGTTCGCCGCGTCGGAACCGACGTCCGGCGCGGCTACGCGTCGTATCATGCGCCCCATTGCCTCGTAATGCCCCTGATTCGAGAAGAGCGTGTCGTTCCTCAGCGTCGCTATTTCACGTTTGACATCTTTCATCACATCGAACTTGGCATATGCAAACCAGATATCGACGTAGGTCTTGTTCGCTGCGTCGTCGCTGTCCTCCGGCGCGGCTACCCACCGTATCTTGCGCTCCCTCGCATCTTAGGAATTTTCGCTCACGAAGAGCGCGTTGTTGCGCGTGTAATTGCGCAGGGATTCGATCGAGGAGCGCAATCTCACCGTGGACGCACCGTCACCGTTGCTCCGATTTGTCAGAGACATGCCGAATTTGTTCACGGACATCGCGCGCAAGGAGGCGCTAAAGAGCGCACCGCGATTCGTACTATATAAGTAGCGCGAGCGTGTCGTCGCATCCGTACAAAAAAAATTAATCTGAAAGCAACGAATCGTTCGCGCGCGTGCATCGGTAATCGAGATGTTTCTGATACTGACGGACAGACACGATATTCTTAATCTAACGGCCGAGGAGTTGGAATTCGTTCCGAAGATCGTTCTGTTGCGTAATTTTGAGAAATTCGTGCATCTGTTGTGGGACCGTTTACCGGAACACATAAAAGCGGATCCCGAGGTGCAGAGATATTGCCCGTGTAGGGAACATTACAATCGTCCGTGGCAGCGATCGCACATAGACGGTCCTCCGCCACTCATTAAAGACTGCTACGAGTGCAACCGCGCGCTCACCCCGAACGGTGAGTCGTCGACTCACCTGAATAAGCAAAGGAAAAACAGTTTTTTTTTAGTAAAAAAAAAAGAAAGCCCTCCCAGCAACCGCGATCGAATGCGACGCGCGTGCGGCGCCGGTCTGCTTGATCGCGCGATAAACGCTCTTCCCTTCGAGCTGCACGTACCCGGCTATCAGTTCTGCGGACCCGGTACGCGTCTAGCGAAGAGACTAGCGCGCGGTAAAAAAGGTATAAATCCGTTGGACGCGACGTGTCGAGAGCACGACGTCGCGTACCCCCGAAGCGGCGAGCTCGCCGAACGACACGTCGCCGATCGATCGCTCGCCGAGAGGGCGCGCGAGCGCGTCACCGCGAAGGACTCCACGGTCGGTGAGAGACTCGCCGCGGCGGCCGTATGGGCGGCTATGAAGGCGAAGATGAAAATGGGCATGGGTATGGAAAAACGACGTTAGCGCGCCTGCCGCCGTACGGCGTCACGACGAACGAGCAGCTTGATCGAGCGGCGCGTCGCCTGCGCATACCGTTCTTCCGTGGAGTGTTTATGCGCGACGTTTTGCCGACGAGGGTGCGACACTCGGAGTGCGGCATCGTGAATCTCGACGACGCGGCGGGTCCTGGCACGCATTGGGTTGCTTACGCGAAAAGAGGGTACGCGGCCATCTATTTAGACGCGTTCGGAGATTTTCGTCCGCCGAGGGATCTCGCGCGATATCTCGGTGGCGGCGATAGCGCAATCGTGACCTACAATCATCGAGCGTTTCAGACGTTCGATCAGAGAATCTGCGGACAGCTGTGCCTGCAATTTCTCCGCGAGATCGATTGGGGGAGTGGCGAACGATCGACGTTCTCCCGCGATGTCGCTGACGCTCATGTTATCTGGAACCAACAGCGTTCTCACGGCGAGTCACTTTCCCGCTTTGGACCTGAGCGACGGCGAATATACGCTGGGTTTAACAACTTTCGAGACGTACAATTCGATACCGAACGTTACGTCCGCGAATAATCGATTCTACTTCGGCGAGGACGACCGGAAGATCGTCGTTCCGGAAGGGTCGTACGAGCTGCGAGCCGTGAGCAGATATCTGCGCGCCGCTCTTCTTCATCGCGAACGTGAAAGAGAAAAAATGAAGGATAAAGGAGGAAAAGAAACGCAGACCGTTGGCGCCGAACGGGTAGGAGAAAAAACCGAACAGAGAAAGACGACGACGACGATGACGACAGTGATGGTAGTTACGGCATATACGAGGACGACGGCAAGTGCGTGCGTGTGTGTGCGCGCAACCTGAAGAGAGAGGGATGCTCGTTTTGAACGGATCGAGCACGAACGAGCGAGCTAGCCCGCTCTACGACGAGATCGGTGGTGAAGGAAGAGAAAAGCTGGAGGAGAAGGAGAAAGGAGAGCCGTTCTCAGCAGAGCCAACGTCAAGTTCCTACGATCGTTGGGTCTCGCCGTGAGAAACTTCTCGCCGTCGCGTCGTTTCTATATCAAGGGAAAAAATAATGGTCGACATATACTGAGTATCGGCGGTGAGCCGATCTTCGACGAGCGCATCGTCGGAATCGAGATTCACACGTATAACCCGTACGTCAGCACAACGTTCGGGTACAACGACGAGATACGAATACCCATACAGCAGCAGGATCTGTTTACGCTGCCGTGCAACAGTTTCCTGTACGTCGAGGGACGCCTTATTCACGACGACGACGGCGCGACGACGTCGGCGGGGAAGGATGATCAAAGGCAATACACGAAATTGGTTAACAACTGCGTCGCGTTTATGTTCGACGAAATTCGCTACAAACTCGACGGCGTAAAGATCAATCGGTGTAGAAACGTCGGAGTAACCAGCACCATAAAGAACTACGTGTCGCTGACCCCCGAACAAGCTAGAAGACTGCAGAACGCCGGATGGAGTTATCCGACAAACGAATCGAATCTGAACAGCGCATCCGGTGATTTCACTTTTTGCGTATATTGAAAGATCTGTTGGGTTTCTGCGAGCACTACAGACGCGTGGTGATAAACGCGAAACACGAGATTATCCTGATACGCGCTCGTCACGACGTCAATTGCGTTGTAGATCCGAGGAAATACGTGCCGAGAAATCCGGCCAAGGATCCTAAAATTACGCTAATGAAGGTGCAATGGCGTATGCCGCACGTATCGTTGAACGACGTGACTAAGTTATCGCTACTGCGAACATTGGAGAGCGGACGATTTCTGAGCGTGGGCTTTCGCTCAGAAATTGGGATCTGTACGAATTTCCCCTGCTGCAGAGCACGACCAAGCATTCGTGGGCCGTGAAAGCCGCGCCACAATTGGAGAAGCCGCGATACGTCATATTCGCGCTGCAGACCGGACGGCAAAACGAATTCACGGAGGACGCCTCGAGATTCGATTATTGCACGCTCACCAACGTGAAATTGTATCTCAACTCGGAATTCTATCCCTACGACAACGTGAACGCGAATTTCAAAAGCGACAAGTTCGCCGTGCTGTACAGGGTGTATCATGACGATACAGAGCGGTACGGCGGGTTGCCCATTCGAGCAGGCGCGCATGGTCGTTCACAATTGCGTTGACTTCGGTGCATCACCTATAATCACTCGCATATCTTTTTTACAATAAAATGGACTTTGTAGCGCCCGAAGTTGCAATACAATTGTGACGGATTTGCGTAGCAGTAACGTTAACACAGAAGTCGAGATGACAATACAGGTTATGAAATAAATTTTATTAAGAAAACGAAAGACATTTTCTCTCTTACGAAAAAAGCTCGTACCATAGTCCATCATAATCATTATATATTATAATTTTATTACTTAAATTATTTTTTGCACACAATGTTTATGCACAGGACAAAAGTCAGCAATTAGTATATGTGTGCAAATTTAAATTATAAGTCGGCGAATAAATTTTATTCAATGTAAGTTTAAATAATGGCAGAAATCACCATTAACAAATCTTACAATATTTATTTTGTTAAATTAATATATAATTTATCATTAAATTGATAATCAATTTAATATATCAATACAAATGAGCATTATATAATTTTTTATATAAATGATGCTGCTGCATCTTAAAAATCTTAATCTTAAACTCATAAACAAGAGGTTTATTAGTATAAAATATGATACATTTTAAATATGATGCTAATAAATAGTTTATATAAGCAAATTATTATAATACTTAATGAATACTTTTTAGTAATAAATTCCTTGTAGATTTAAATGAGATTCAGTAGCATTATTTACATAAAGATGCTTATTAGCATCAGTATATTGAATTAATTATTAATGTTAACGATGAAATATTAATAATCTGAAATAAATGTTGTTAGACATAAGATCCGCTGATAATCGTTTTTATCGTTATAAATAACGATGGAAACTGTTATCAACGGATCTCGTACCTAACAACACTTATTTCGGATTATTAATATATAGATATATTAGGGAGAAGGAGAGAAGGATGATAGGCCTCTCCGGCAGTTCTCTCGCACCCCTGACACTCCATTAACCGAATTTTATTGTTGGGCGCCAGACGCGTGAATTTGCGTCCGCGAAATCGCGAGAAACTAAAGAGAGAGACTCAAGGCAAAATAAGTCGGTGTGCGAGAAATCGGCTAGCTCGACCTATAAATAACAAAACGCGCCCTCAGAAAAAATTTCTAATAACGAGACAAAAAAATATTCTTGCCATGTTTAATCTTATCACAACCTGAAGTAGTATAAAAATAAAACAATATTGAGATTAAAAATCAATAATTCTTATTCTCTTCTATTATAAAAAAGAGATTGTTTTTTGAGTTTTTTTTTCAATTTTTTCTACCCCCCCCCCTATGCCATATATAATTCTTTAAGATTTGGTTGATTAGTTTTTTTGTTATATAAAAAACACAGTGTAGTGTTAAATGTTAATCCCCTTTTAAGAAGATATGAAATCGATGTTTGAACTTTGCGAAGCTGACCGAGTGTCGAGCGTTTATTTTATAAATGACTGTATAAGTTACTGATTTTATTTAACAGTAGTACTTCATGGATGACGAAGAAATCTATTATGATTTTACAAACGTCGGTTAACTTTAAAAAAAAAACCTTAGTTTACTCACTATTCATCTCTTTCTAAGGGGGACAGTTAGAACATCTCAAGTCTCAATAATTGAGACTTCAAAAAATGATGTTTTAAAATAATAAAAAAATGTGCAAGTAGAAACTTGCACATTACTTTCTCATAGTTTTTATTTTATATTATTTGTTAGTTTAATACTCTACTATTATTATCTGCATGACTGCTATGATTTCGAAGTATTTGTGCGTTTAGTTTTCTACCAGTATTATCTTGCTCATCAACGACGCTTTCCGCGCGTTTACTAAATTAACGTAATTCTCCGCTTATTTCTGGCGTCCGCGTTACTGCCATTCTTATTGTTCAAAACTTGACGCCCGTGTTATCAGCTATCTATTTGCTTTTCCTGATTAATGAAAGTCGAAATGGCCGCATTGTTTTCCGAAAGTTATTCTACAATAAATGTTCCTTTTCATTTGTTAGCTGACTGAGTTAATGATTTGCGTGTCACTCCGCCAAACATCGCGTTGCCCTTAATCAACCCCGCCACCCTCAGAAAAGATTTCTAGATACAACGCTAATACTCTTAAATCTATCATAAAATAGGATCAAAATAGGGCTAATTATATTTAGTATTGAAACAACAATATTTTAATCTTAAATAGAAAATTTCTTAAGGTTAGAATAAAATATTCTTGATACTATCCCTCTAACTTTCTCAGAAAGAAAACTTTGTGACAATTCTATAATATTTTTGATTCAATAATAGACAAATATGAAAAAAAATCTTACTCCATTCTTGCAAAAAAAAAATTTGTAGATTGTTAGGAATCTATTATATTATTTTTTTTAAGATGTTTTTTGTGATATAGAATAAAATAAAAGTATTTATAAACAAAAACAGCTATTATTTTGTAACGTTTTATTATTTTGTTTTTATACAAAACGTATGATTTTCAACTATTTTTATGATTTATGATGTGTCGGGGGTGCGAGAGAACTGCCGGAGAGGCCTATCATCCTTCTCTCCTTCTCCCTAATATATCTATATATTAATAATCCGAAATAAGTGTTGTTAGGTACGAGATCCGTTATAACAGTTTCCATCGTTATTTATAACGATAAAAACGATTATTAGCGGATCTTATGTCTAACAACATTTATTTCAGATTATTAATATTTCATCGTTAACATTAATAATTAATTCAATATACTGATGCTAATAAGCATCTTTATGTAAATAATGCTACTGAATCTCATTTAAATCTACAAGAAATTTATTACTAAAAAATATTCATTAAATATTATAATAATTTGCTTATATAAACTATTTATTAGCATCATATTTAAAATGTATCATATTTTATACTAATAAACCTCTTGTTTATGAGTTTAAGATTAAGATTTTTAATTTGCAGCAGTATCATTTATATAAAAAATTATATAATGCTCATTATTATTGATATATTAAATTGATTATCAATTTAATGATAAATTATTTATTAATTTAACAAAATGAATATTGTAAGATTTGTTAATGGTGTTTTCTGTTATTATTTAAACTTACATTGAATAAAATTTATTCGCCGACTTATAATTTAAATTTGCACACATATACTAATTGCTGACTTTTGTCTTGTGCATAAACATTGTGTGCAAAAAATAATTTAAGTAATAAAATTATAATATATAATGATTATGATGGACTATGGTACGAGTTTTTTTCGTAAGAGAGAAAATGTCTTTCGTTTTCTTAATAAAATTTATTTTATAACCTGTATTGTCATCTCGACTTCTGTGTTAACGTTACTGCTACGCAAATCCGTCACAATTGTATTGCAACTTCGGGCGCTACAAAGTCCATTTTATTGTAAAAAAGATATGCGAGTGATTATAGGTGATGCACCAAAGTCAACGCAATTGTGAACGACCATGCGCGCCTGCTCGAATGGGCAACCCGCCGTACCGCTCTGTATCGTCATGATACACCATGTACGAGATGTACGCGAAATTTCGAGGAGCGTACTACGGGGACGGTCGCTAGCCTAGCAATCGTGAGCAGTTGCTCGTTTTTGCTCGTTTCCTCTATTTTGACCTACTGGATTAAAAAGAGAAAAAACGAACATAAACGGGCGACTGCTCACGATTGCTAAGCTAGCGAAGTATCAACTGAACGCACCCATTCAAATTTAAAGTTATTAATACACCTAGACACCAAAAACTATGAAGCGCACTATCTGGATCCTGTCATCGGCAACCTGGGATACGTGGACATCGAATTCAAAATATTAATACATGTAGACACCGAAAATTACGGAGCGCACTATGTGGACCTCGTCATCAGCAACCTGGGACACTTAAACATCGAATTCAACGTATTATTACACCTGGACACCGAAAACTACGAAGCGCACTATGTGGATTTCGTCATCGGCAACCTGGGACACCTAGACATCAAATTCAACGTACGATTACACCTGGACACCGGAAACTACAGAGCGCGATATCTGGACCTCGTCATCGGCAATCTGAGACACGTGGACATCAAATTCAAGGCATTAATACACGTGGACATCGAAAACTATGAAGCGTACTATCTGGACCTCGTCATCGGCAACTGGACTAGACACGAATAGCTGATCATAGATGCTTAAATTCCAGCGCATTTCTCCAGCTAAGAACTTCTTTCGGCAGCGGTAGATAATAGGATACGATGCCCGATAACATAAGCTGACATCATACAGTATTAACAATATACACCTTTAATAATAGAATCTAGAATTCTCTACCGATAAATCATACCTAATTTGAATACGCCGCGATACGAACTGCGATACTGCGCCGCCACGTCGAAAGTGAAAGTGACGTTCTGATTTGACGTCACATATAGACTCGCGTAGAGTAACACCAAAAACTACAAAGCGCGCCATGTGGACCTCGTCATCGGCAACCTGGGACACGTAGACATCGAATTCGAGGTATTATTACACCTAGACACCGAAAACTACGGAGCGCGCTATCTGGATCTTGTCATCAGCAACCTGGGACACCTAGATATCAATTTCAAGGTATTAATACACGTAGACACCGAAAACTACGGAGCGCACTATGTGGACCTTGTCATCGGCAACCTGGGACACCTAGACATCGCATTCAACGTACGATTACACCGGGACACCGAAAACTACGAAGCGCACTATGTGGACCTCGTCATCGGCAACCTGGGACACGTGGACATCGAATTCAAGATATTGATACACGTAGACACCGAAAACTACGGAGCGCACTATGTGGACCTCGTCATCGGCAACCTGGGAGACGTAGACATCGAATTCAACGTATTATTGCACCTGGACACCGAAAACAATAAAGCGCACTATCTGGACCTCGTCATCGGCAACCTGGGATACATAGACATCAAATTCAAGCTTGATTCATAAGAATCGACTTAAAAATTCCCTAGCGGCACTTTCTGCCAAGCGTAGAGAACCTTCTTTTCCGTTGACTCGATATTTATTATAATACCTAATTTACCTAATTGTAAATAGAAATCTTCCTTCTAACCGATAAGTCTATCGACCTAATTTCGAAATACGCGCGCGATATCGAAACTGGCGATACCTGCGCCGCCAGCGTCGAAAAAGTGAAAGGGACGTTTCTCTGATAATCATAATAATATTGAGACGTCGGCGTTAGGAGGAGGAGGAGTATCTTAAAAATAAATTTTCGCATTTGGACTTTGCGTCGCAATATCTCCGCTCGTAGGGCACGTAGCGGAATATTATGAGAGAAACCCCCCCCCCTAATTGGACCCCAAGCTATCGTTCAAGCCTACTTAGAACTTGATTCGTTTACTCGTTATCGAGATCTCAACATCTCGGGTACTCGCAACCCGTCGCGTCGCGTAAAAGAGTCACGGTCGGTCTCGCTCCACGTGTACTCGGCACGAGATACTACCGTGTCTCTTGATACAGGCTCGGCAAGACGGCAAAGACCGCGCGTAATTTTAGGTTAAAAGTCATATCCAGCCGATAAGGTTAAATCCAAGTTTAGTTGAAACTTTGATCCACCGCCGATCAAAAAGGTCTGATATTATTTAGCGGTTGTCGGTATAGGTTAAGCGATAATGATCGTAGACGATAAGCGCGTTTAAGCGAAACGCCGACATAAAGTGACGGCGGTAACCCGTATTGGGGGCACGGAAGAATATCTCCCGGACCCGGTACGCGCGTCCATGAAGTGGGCGCCGGGAAAAGACCAAATTCTTGGAAAAACCATCTTCTCCAGGGACAACCAGGCCGAAATATCTTCCAAGGACCTGGGACATAACTCCAGGGGGTGCGCGCCATGACCCGGTAAAAATTTCCGGGAAACGCAACTTCTCCAGGAAAAGAGAGGTCCAACGGACTCGCCAGGACCGGAGGAGCCTCTCCAGGGGGTCGGCGCCATCGTCCGGCGAACTCCCGGCGAAACACATTTTCGCCAGGGAATCAGCCATCTAACGGTCTTACCAGGACCTGGGATACTCTCCCAGAGGGTCGGCGCCATCGTCCGGCGAACTCCCGGCAAAACACATTTTCGCCAGGAACTCAGCCATCCAATGGTCTTACTAGGACCTGGGACACCCTCCCAGGGGGTCGGCGTCAAGGTCAGACGAGTTCCCCGGGAAACGCATCTTCCACGGGAACAAACGACGTAATCCGTCGCGAGAGGTCCTGGGACACCCGCCAAGGGGGTCGACGTCGAGCTCCGGCGAAGATCCCTAGGAAACGCACCATCTACGGGAACAGTAGCCCGGAACGACGATACCAGGTCCCGAGAAACCTCGCCAAAGTGTCGGCGTCAACGGCCGACGAGATCGACGTCACCCGGACATCTTCTACAGGGAGAACACCCATGTTCGTCATCGGGAGCATCTCCAGGGAGGTGCGCAAGGGTCGGCGCCGTCCGGGTCGAAAATTAATCGCGAGTGAAAACCTGGTGCAGCGGTGCCAAGGAGGGAAGGTTCTCGCACTGCGTTACGCGTGGAAATTTCCACGGGAACCTTCTAGAACGAGCGTAAACGGGAGATGCGCAAAAGGGCACGCGAGAGGGTAGTGAAAATCATCGTGTTTTCGCGGTATCGCGCCAGATGTGCCGGCCGCGAACAATAGACGATCAAGAAAATTCCGAGAAGTGGGAGCGCGCCGGCATAAGTGGGGAGCCCAAGCGAGAGCGACCGCTCGACGCAGTCTCTCGGGTATAGCCGTGGCGAACACACGTATCACACTCTGTACGATCGGCATACGCGTTATACTTTACAACCGAGAACTCAACGCGTGCTAGCGCGTTAAATTACTCGTCTTAACTAACAGCGAGGGGCAATTAATTGCCAAATACAATCGAGTGTGAGCAACAATACGCGAGTTGAAATTCGGATACATTGTTAATTAACGGAAGTGCAATTATCGAGTATATAACAACCACGGGCATTGGGTCACGCGGATACGGAATATTGTGCGGACATTATTAATCAGTGTATTTAACCACCGAATACTCGTTCGTTAATACTGCGCACGGACATTGTATAATAGAGTGATGGTCATAGCCGAGTGCGTGATCATAGTTAATAATCGTGGGACATAGAGTCCTCCAAACTTACCTTCTCGGTAGACTAAGGTAAAACCGAGTGGCGACCGTTTGATAGGAATATTATCCGCCGGAATCGGGCTCAATTCGTGCCGTCCGGTCACAACCTATCCGCATGTACTACCTTCTTTTTGTGCTTAGGCGTTCTTTGGATACAAAAGACCACATCACTTAATCTTTTCACAACTAAGAAAGGACCTTCCCAACTACTCTGCAATTTCGGGGCTTTCCTCTTCTTCTTTCGAGGATTATAAAACCATACTCTCTGTCCTTCGCAAGGAAGATTCTTCCTAGTACTTCGGTCGTACCAGGCTTTCATTCTAGAAGATTTAATTTTCATCCTTTTTTTAACCTCAGAATGTATTCCCTCTAATTTTTCTCTCAATCTCTTGACGAACCCGCCTTCCGATCCAGGCTCTTCTTCCTGAAGAACCGGAGGGCTTCCTTGTAACAGGTCCAAGGGTAGCCTAAGATCTCGAGCACAACACATCTCTGCAGGAGTCACTCCGGTGACCTCATGCTTCGAAGACCTATAAGCCAAAAGAAATATGGAAATCCACTGATCCCAATCCTTCTGATTTTCAGAGATATACTTAGCTAAGTAGTTTATAATTGTCTGATGCTGTCTTTCGACTTGACCATCTGACTGAGGATGCAAGGCGGTAGTCTTGGTTTTTCTAATTCCGAGAAGTTCCACTAACTCCGGGAAAAGCCTTGACTCAAAAATCCTCCCCTGATCTGTATGGACTTCAGAGGGAACTCCATGTCGAGAAACAAACTGACCAATAAAAGTTTCGGCTACTATTCTCGCCCTGATATTTTAAAGGAAATGCTTCCACCCACTTGGTGAAGCAATCTAATATACAATTACTAACAAATACTTGTTTCCAGATTTAGTCAAAGGAAGAGGACCAAGTATGTCCATCTGGACCCTTTCGAAAAGAACTCCTACATTGAAGATCTGCAACGGAGACTTTCCCTTCCCCGAGAGGCCCTTCTTTGCAACACAGACCTCGCAAGACCTACACCAGTCCTCCACGTCTCGTTTACAGGTTGCCCAGTAACATCGTTTCCGGATTTTCTCAAGAGTCTTGTTTACTCCAAAATGCCCCCCTGACGAAGAATCGTGTGCCTCCTCCAGAATTTGTTTAATTCGACTTCGTGGCACCACGAGTTGATAAATCCTAGATCTCAAATTACGGGCTTCCCACCTCTTATAGAGAACGCCGTTTTTCAAAACAAGAGCATCTCAATAAGACAGATAAATCTGCGCCGAGACGTCTCTCTCGTAGATCTCAGAACGAGTCGGACGTTCCCCCAGAGCTCTTTACCTCGATAAATTATTGCGATACTCTGATCCTCCTGCTGCTGCTTTCTCCAATCTTCCAAAGTTTTTCCCTCTAAAACTATCTGTGCGACTGTCTTTTTCAACGCCTCAACATTTCTCTAATCTATTCTTTTGCAAAATATACAGCCGTTTTCTTTACACTGACGCCTGGATAGACCGTCGGCGTTTCTGTGCAAAAGTCCCTTTCGGTAGACAATTTCGAAGTCAAACTGCTGGAGCTTTTCCAGCCAGCGAGCTAATTGTCCTTCTAAATCTTTAAAGGACATGAGCCATCTAAGGGAAGCATAATCTGTACGGATAATAAACTTTTGACCCAAAAGATAATGTCGGAAAGATTTGACCGAATTCACTATTGCAAGTAATTCTCGTCGAGTAACACAATAATTTTTTTCCGTCTTATTTAATACACGGCTGAAATACGCAATAACCTTTTCCTGCCCGTCCTGAATCTGCGATAACACCGCACCGATACCGATGTTAGAGGCGTCCGTGTCTAGCACGAACTCACCCTCCCCTTTCGGGAAAGAAAGTAATGGGGGAGACGTCAACGCCTGTTTCAAATTATCAAAAGAATTTTGACATTCGTTTCCCCAAATGAATTTAACTTGATTTCCAGTCAATGTAAAAAGGGGTTTGGCAATGGAAGAGAAATATTTCACGAATTTTTGGTAATAAGAACAAAAACCGAGAAAACTGCGCAACAGCTTCTTAGAATGAGGAATCTTCCAATCTTTCACGGCAGCAATCTTTTCGGGATCCGTAGCAACGCCTTCTGCCGAAACTACATGTCCCAAATATCTAACCCTTTTTTGAAAAAGCACACATTTTTTCGGATTAATTTTCAAATTGGCTAAACGTAACTGAGAAAATACTTTCTCTAAATTCTTAATCATCTCTTCGAAACTTTTACCAAAAACGATTACGTCGTCCAAGTATAATAAACAAATCTTTGATAGTAATTTTTGTAGGACCTTTTCCATTAATCGCTGAAATGTGGCAGGGGCGTTGCACAATCCAAATGGCATTACTATAAATTGCCAAAGTCCCTTTCCAATAGAAAAAGCTGTTTTTTCACGATCCTCCGGACGGATCTTAATTTGCCAGTAACCGCTCTTAAGATCAAGAGTAGAAAACCAACTGTAACCTGATAACTGATCTAAGATATCATCTAACCTGAACAAAGAATAAGAATCCTTTTTAGTAACTTTGTTTACCTCCCGAAAATCAACGCAAAAACGAATCGAACCATCTTTCTTCCTTACAAGGACAGCCGGTGAAATCTAAGGGCTATAAGACTCCTCCGATCACACCCTGTTTTCTCATCTCCTCAATAATTTAATTTCATGATTAACAATTTCACAATTGCCCGCAATTATGTTTTCGGAAAAGACATCCTAGAATTTATTAAAAAATTCAGCGAAAACTTTCTTCTGTTCTTTTTCTAGATCCTCAGAATTTTTTTTATATAGTTTCCTTAAAAAGAGGGCGACATTTTCGGAAAAATTTTCTACCCGAGAGCAATTCAAAATTTTTCCATCACTCAGCTTTATTTTTCTAAAAATTGAATAAAAAATTCTCCTTAAATTTACGATTTTCAAGAAGTCTCCTCCTAACAAACATTCGTCACTTATTTCAGCCACGAACATCGAAACCTTTTCTGAAACGTCCCCGATTTGAACTACAACCTCAACTTTGAACTCCACAGGCACCTTTTCCCCGGTAGGATATCGTAGTAAACAATTTTCAACCCTGTTCGGGCGTCGCTTTCCGACGGTCGCCCTGAATCTGGATTCCGCTCAAAGTTGAGCAAGAAGCGTGTGTAACGCGAGTCGTAAATTCGCGGGAGGAATGAGGATTAAAGCACTCGAAACACAGATTGCACAAAGAAATATATAGTCTTTATTTCAAGAACGGAAAAGACGCGAGGGGGAACAACGGATCGTGCGCCGCGGATTCGGAAATCTTCTGAGTCGTTCGTACTTTTCTGCCAGGTATCGCGAACGGAAATCTTGTCTCGGCTTCTCGTGTCGAAGCCTCTCGCGGAGCGGAGATCTTGTACGCGTCGAACGGAAATCTTGAGCGCGCGGCAGACGAACTATCGCGAGCGGAGCACGACCGGAAGTTTTCGGACCCCTCGCGAAGTAGTACACTTAATGAAGAAATATAAGTAACTTAGATCCGCACTTTGAGACGAAACGAGCGAGTAGCGATTCAAGCAGCAATTTAAGAGGGAGAGAGCCGTACTGTCTTTGGACGAGGATTGATACGCGACGACTTTCGGCTATAAGTTCTGGCCCACGACTTGAGGCTAGGAATTCTCAGCAACGACTGAATGTCCGGCGAGCGAATTCGCCGTTTACTCAAGAGGGTTGTTTTTCAGGAACGAACGCGCGATGAGAGCTGAATCGCTATTCGTCCGCATGGTCATATCACGCGTCACAACAGCCGTTTCCGTGCTTCGACAAATAAGGAAGCACTCTCGTAACGCGTGATCGCGATCGATGGGCTTCGAGGGCGCGGGGATCGCGGGGAACGTATGTTTCGCACAAGTTCGACAGAGCTCGAACCACATAAACATCGGTATTTCTCGATGTTAAATATAATAATGTTTTCGAGCCGATGTTTCGCGTAGGAAAGTTCGACGGATCTCGAACAAACTCGAATTTTTCTTTTAGTCTTCTCAAGGAACTTTCTACTTAAAATGGAGACATCGGAACCCGTGTCAATTTTAAAATTACAATCCTTTCTATCTAACTTCCCCTTGTAACAAAAATTTAAAGAATTACACTTATTATCGCTAACGGAACGTATTTCTACATCCGAGGTTTTGTTCGCACAGGTCACTCTCCCCCCGCCGAGAGTAACTAATCCGCGTTTCCCTTTTTTTAACGATCTACAAACCTACAAATATAACCATTTAGGCGATATTAAGATTTAAAGTTCAAAGTATAAACCTTAATATCGTCTAAATGGTTATATTTATGAAAAAAATATGAGATTTTTTTTGTAGATCGTTAAACTTTCTACAAAAATATGTATTGATTATTTCATAATTTTTGATACTCGATATGATACAAACTTCATAAGAAGCAAAAATAAGTTTTATAAAATTTATCAAACTTTAACTTTGAATATCTTTTGAACGTTAAATTTATGAAAAAATGATAAGAGATCTTTTTTGTAGAGCAATAAATTTACTACAAAAAATATATGTAACGCAATGCTGTATTACTGTTTGTTAGATAGTGTTCGAGATTCCGTTAACGTTGCGCCGTCCGGTCAGATGGCAGCATTGATCGGGTAACGACGCTCGATCACCGCGGCAGCTCGCACCCGCACGGGCGCGCTCATCGCCAACGTCTTCCACGCTTTTGTGAAAATAACCGCGCGGTGACTAGACGCATAACGTGTGCTTTGTAAGGTTTGATCATTGACTTCGGTTAATCCTGCACATCGCAGTGCTCACGCTGTTTTAGATCGTATCATAAACTGTGAAATAGACCGCTCATCAACTCTGGTGCCTCAACACGACGACTCAAGCTCACACGAGCGCGAGTGCCGACCGCAACGTGTCTCACCGGCTCACGGGCGACCACCACACGAGGAGGGCAATTGATATAATTGTCGCTCGCCTGCAACGATCATACAAAGACTTCTCTTTTATACACCGCTCATCGATTCTCAGGTAATACTGTAACAATTTCGATACATTAAAGACGGCTCAGACTGTGGTCTGAGTTACACAAAAAATAAAGTGAATAATTAGTGAACACCTTCCACGCGCGTTCTTCTCATCCCGTTCCCATCGTCGGGATTAATCAGTGAATTCGCAAACATTTGGTTCTTCGAGCCGTATGCGTGGAACTTAAAGTGTAGCTCGGACACATACCATGTGAACAGGGCATGCCTTCCACGACATGCCACGTGGACATTATCGCGCGCTTCCGCAAGTAAAGTACAGACATTCTCACGCGCGCTTGCGAGTGTTACGAAAACATGCTCACGCGCTCCCACGAGTGAAAGCAGACTTTTTCACGTGTTCAATACATGACATTGTAGACTCTCGATTCGCGTAGTGTTGCTCTACCGTGTTTCTCGAACGTTCTCGCCTTGTGTAGTAATTCTCATACGTGTCTCGACTCTCAGGTCTTTCGTCGGGCGCAGCTCATTGACGTCTCATCATGCCGGATCCCGCCAAAACCGGGATGGTCGGCAAGACCTCGCCATTGCTCGAGCTGCCGGACGACAAGCGCACTTCAGATCGCCAGGCCTCACCGGTGCGTTTGTCTGCGGAACTCACGTTAAAAGTGCAGACACAAATGAACCGCATCGCGACAGTGCGGAAAATCGGCGAGACGTTACCATCGACTCCAGATGACACGTCAGTGGATGAGGTTCTGCAGATCTCGATCCAGCTCGAGGAAGAGCACAAGGCATTCCTCAAGGAACACGCCTATTTCGAGGTCTCATGGCCGGCGGCGCTCATCTCTCACGAGTATTTTTCAAAAAACGCCTTCGCCGTGGAGGCGGAAGAGTGTATGACGGCTCGTCGCGCTCTGGCAAAGCTCAAGGGCGCATTGGCGGAAAAGATCGCTGCAACGACAGCTCCTGTAGCGGCGCAGCCCTCACAATCACAGCAGAGATTGCCGGACATCAGCATCCCGTCCTTCAAGGGCGTGTACAAGGCATGGCCTACGTATCGTAATCTCTTCAAGGCGGTTGACAAAGACAGCCAACGGCTCACAGACGTGGAGAAACTTCACTATCTGCGGCTCTCACTGAAAGGCCCACCTGCTCAGCTCATTTCCGGTTTGCCTCTCACCGGCGACTCGCTCAAACCATCCTGGGAAATTCTCGTTGATCGCTACGAGAACAAGCGGCTGCTCATTCAGTTTTATCTGGACCTGCTCTTTGCCAGCTCAACACCGGTGCAGAAGAACGCCAAGGCACTGGACAAGCTGCTCAACACGTTCAAGGAGGGCATCAAGGGCCTACAATCCTTGGGCGTCTCGCAGGATCTGGGCGACTGCGTCCTGGTGTACCAGTTGTCTAGGCAGCTGGATCGCCAAACCAAGGAGCAGTGGGAGACATCGTTGGGCGCCGCGCGCGAATATCTGCGATTCGAGAAACTCGAGCAATTTCTCACCTCGCGAGCACGAGCACTCGAGATGATCGAGTCAACGGCCAGCTCAAGGAGCTCGACAGGGGCTGCGTCAACAACACGACGCTCCTCGACGGCTCATTATGTGGCAGCTCAACCGGCACGCACCAATACATTAGACGGCTCAACGGAGTACCCGTGCGACTGCTGTAACGGCACGCACTTCGTGGTGATGTGCCCAAAGTTCAGGGAACTCTCACCGGGCGATCGACAGAAGCTAGTCATCTCACGGAGGCTGTGCTTCAACTGCCTCGGCCGTCACAACGTTCGCTCATGCAAGAGCTCACGTGGGTGCAAGAAGTGCACTCACTGACATCATACGATGCTGCATGAGGCACATCAGAGCGACTCATCTTCGAAGCCAACCACCAGCTCAGCCTCAGCATCCAAATAGGACAACGGTGCAATCGTCACTCACTCATTTTTGGCTCGCTCATCACACTCAACATTACTCGCTACGGCCCTGGCTCAGATCAGCTCATCGGTTTAATACTCAGCACGTACGGCTTCTCATCGATACAGGTTCCGAACTTACCTTTGTCTCGGAATCGCTCATACGTCAGCTCAACATACCTCGTCATCATTCTGTCATTCTCATCACCGGAATTGGTGGCGGAAAGTCCACGCAAACTCGAGGAGTTGCATTACTCAAGCTCCGCTCACTTCGCTCAAGATCAGACGTCATTATTCAAGCTCACATTCTGCAGACGTTAACAAACATTCTGCCATCATTCAACGCTGCACCACAGGAATGGCCGCATCTCACCAAGTTAACCTTGGCTGATCCAGATTTTCTGACACCACGGCCAGTGGATATTATCATTGGAGCTGACTCATATGGGCAGATCATCAAGTCCAACATCATCAAACAAGATACATTGATGCCAATTGCCCAGCTCTCAATTTTCGGATGGCTCGTTCTCGGACCTGTCGACACATCATCATCGGCATCCGCTACAGTGCATCGTGCATCGATTCAGGAGAGGGAAGATGCTCTCGACAAGTTACTGTCGAGATTTTGGACACAGGAAGAAGTGCCTGCGAGCAACAATCCTGAGCTTACTCTTGACGAGCAAAGATGTGAAGAACATTTCAAGAGTACTGTCTCACGGGATTCAACAGATCGATACACAATTCGACTACCCCTCAAATCATCACCTGATACTCTCGGCGACTCGTATCTCACCGCGCATCGATGTTTGAAAAGCTTACAAAGAAGATTCTCCCGAGATGACAACTATCGACGTCTGTATCACCAATTCATGACAGAATATCGAGATCTCAATCACATGAAGAAGGCTTCACCCGTTTCCAGTCAGCACACGCAATATTATTTGCTACATCACGGAGTGCTCAAACCAGACAGCGCAACCACGAAATTACGTGTGGTATTCAATGGCTCGAGCGCATCTACATCTGGCCGCTCCCTTAATGATATCATGCACACGGGAGCCAAGTTGCATTTAGACGTCACCGATGTCTTGCTCTGGATTCGACAATTTCGACATCTAGTTGCCACGGACATCACCAAGATGTATAGACAGATCAACGTGCATGAAGATGACTGGAACTTACAACGAATTCTATTGAGCGATGAACGGCTCAATGAAATGGCATATTATCTAACCACGGTCACGTATGGTACCAAGGCTGCCCCGTTCTTGGCAGTACGAACGCTGCTACAACTGGTGGAGAACGAAGGCCATAATTTTCCCCTTGCAGTGCCGTCCATCTTTCAAGGTCGATACGTCGACGACAGTTTTGGAGGCGCTGACACGGTCCAACAGCTAATTCAAATTGCATTGCAACTGAAGAACTTGTGCATGGCGGGCGGCTTTCCATTGGCCAAGTGGCACGCGACTCATCCAGACGTGCTCACTGCGGTTCAAGCAGAGAAAGACCAGGGCTCACAAATTACATTTGACGATTGCGTAACCAAAATACTCGAATTACGATGGCTTCCTCAAGAAGATTCATTCGCATTCTCAACAAGGATCTCGTCGCATACCGATCATCTCACCAAACGCCTCGTTTTATCTGAAGTGGCTCAGATATTCGATTCACTAGGCTTTGCATCACCAGTCGTGATCAAGGCGAAGATGCTCTTGCAGGAGCTTTGGCTTCATAAGCTCCAATGGGATGAACCACTGCCATCCCAGCTCTCATCACGGTGGCTCATCATCAGAAAGGAACTCACCAACTTGCGCAAGATCTTAATACCTCGGTGGTATAACACATGGAGTACTTCGTCAGTGGAATTTCACGGCTTTTCTGATGCTTCTCAACTAGCAATGGCAGCAGTCGTATTTATCACCGTCCACGCCTCAAATGGCGCCACGATCTCATTGGTGTGCTCTAAAACCAAGGTAGCACCGCTCAAACGGCTCACCATCCCGAGACTTGAACTCACCGCAGCACTGCTGCTCTCAAGGCTCATGCAATACGTTCAAGCCGCCTTGAAGTTGAACGTCACAGCAACTCACCTGTGGACGGACTCTGTTGTGACACTCACGCAGATCAAATCTCATGCATCGCGCTGGAAGGATTTCGTGAGAAACCAAGTTTCTCAAATTCAAGAGCTCACTGCGAACGCACATTGGAAATACGTACCAGGTACGTCCAACCCAGCCGACTGCGCATCACGAAGATTAAGTACTGCTCAACTCCAAAGCCACTCATTATGGTGGACGGGACCACCGTGGATACTCACCCCTGAAGCTTGGCCATCTCAACCCGCGCTTTCGGACGAGTTGAGCGCGCATGAGGCTCGTCCTGGCATTGCGTTACATGCGGCCGCATCTCAACCGGACTATCACTGGGACTTGATATATCGGTACTCAACTCTCAACGAGTTATTGAAAATAACAGCTCTTTGTTTCAGATTCATATCGCTTCTGGGAAGGCGCCGACGCACGCCACTGGACTTACACTCAGCCTTTGAGGAGGCCAGATTGTTCTGGATTAAGGCTACTCAAGCGGCATACTTTACGCACGAGATCAAGATGCTCACGGCCAACTCGAGACTACCAACTGCTCACGCATTCAATCGATTGACTGCGTATATAGACGCTCAAGGGATCATCCGAGTTGGCGGCCGCCTCAACCAATCAGCACTAGCTCAAGACAACAAGCATCAGGCGATTTTGCCTCGCCAATCACGGCTCTCGACCCTGATCATTGCACACGCCCATCTGCGTACCTTGCATGGAGGAACACAGCTGACATTGGCTCATGTCAGGCAAAATTACTGGATCATCGGCGGACGGGCTCCGGTGAAGTCTCATATTTTACGGTGTGTCATGTGTGCTCGGCAGAGGGGAATCCGTGTTCATCAACTGATGGGCCAACTACCTCTCTCTCGGGTTACGCCGTCACGTCCGTTTACTCATACAGGAGTTGACTATGCCGGACCGCTCACCATCAAAACATGGAAAGGACGAGGTGCGAAAACATACAAGGAATGGATCTGTGTGTTCGTCTGCTTTTCCACCTCCGCAATTCACTTCGAAGTAGTCAGTGACTACTCATCAGAAGGATTCATAGCAGCCTTTCGAAGATTCTCCGCCAGAAGGGGAATTGCTCGGACCATGTATTCGGACTGCGGAACAACATTCATTGGAGCAGACGCCGCGCTCAAGAAAATGTTTATCCAGAGTTCCCAAGAACATCAACGAATCGCTCAAATTCTACAACGTGATTGCACCAGATGGGAGTTCAACCCACCAGACGCTCCACACATGGGGGGCAAGTGGGAGGCGGTGGTGAAATCGGTGAAGTTTCATCTGAGACAGACTATCGGGGAGACTCTACTCACGACGGAAGAACTCACAACGTTGCTTACGCAAATCGAGGCCATTCTCAACTCACGGCCCTTAGAACCGCTGAGTGACGACCCGGAAGACGTCTCAGCGCTCACACCAAGTCATTTCCTCATTGGAAGTCCACTCACTACCATACCCGAGCCATCTCTGATTGACCTAGCAACTTCACGACTATCTAGATGGCAGCTCATCCAGCAGCGTGCTCAACATTTTTGGGCACAATGGTCGGCTCATTATCTGCAACGCCAGCAGGCGATATCCAAGTGGCATCATCCTAACAACAACATTAAGGTGGGGTCCATCGTGCTGCTTACCGACGAACGCTCTCCACCGTGCAAATGGCCACTCGCCAGAGTAACAGCTTTGCACCCCGGCAAGGATGGACTCACTAGGGTGGTTACCCTTAAGACGGCCACCACGACACTCACTCGGCCAAATGCCAAACTTGCGATTCTGCCCATCGCAACCGAATGAAGGATCAAGAGTAAGGAATCATCAACAAGGTTGCTGATGGCGGGCGGAATGTTCGAGATTCCATTAACGTTGCGCCGTCCGATCAGATGGCAGCATCGATCGGGTAACGACGCTCGATCACCGCGGCAGCTCGCGCCCGCACGGGCGCGCTCATCGCCAACGTCTTCCTCGCTTTTGTGAAAATGGCCGCGCGTTGACTAGACGCATAACGTGTGCTTTGTACGGTTTGATCATTGACTTCGGTTAATCGTGCACATCGCAGTGCTCACGCTGTTTTAGATCGTATCATAAACTGTGAAATAGACCGCTCATCAACTCTGGTGCCTCAACTCGACGACTCAAGTTCACACGAGCGCGAGTGCAGACCGCCACATGTCTCACCGGCTCACGGGCGACTCACCACACGAGGAGGGCAATTGATATAATTGTCGCTCGCCTGCAACGATCATACAAAGACTTTTCTTTTATACACCGCTCATCGATTCTCAGGTAATACTGTAACAATTTCGATACATTAAAGACGGCTCAGACTGTGGTCTGAGTTACACAAAAAATAAAGTGAATAATTAGTGAACACCTTCCACGCGCGTCCTTCTCATCCCGCTCCCATCGTCGGGATTAATCTGCGAATTCGCGAACAGATAGTTATAAAATTTTTTCTATCTTACTCAATGAAAAATACAAAATCGCGATGAGCGACCTGTCAATATTAATATTAAAGGCTTAAATTTTAACAGGTATTTTATTTTACCTTTCTGCGAGTATGTATGCTATTCGTGAAATAAAATAATAAAGTTGCTTCAAAATGACACCCTAATATATATATATATATATATATATATATATATATATATATCAAATTATATATATGTGTATATATATAACGATACAAATTACAATTAAATCTATATATACATATATATATATAAATTTTATTAATAAAATTTTCTCATAAAATTATTTGTATATGTATACATATCTATTTAATTGTAATTTTTATCGTTATACATATTTATACTTTTTAGCAATTTTCACCCTTTTTTAACACTATATTTCTTAATTAATAAATAAAAGAAATCGTTGTGCACGTTCAACTGTGCAAAGTTGAATAAATATAAGTATATATTTGTACGTGACCAGTAACTCGTGCTACGTGGATTCGAAATATCGGAATTAATTGTAATTTGCACCTTTTGTGGCTCGCATACGTTGTTTTACAATTATATTGAACGAAAGAAAACGTTTTGGGTTTTAACTGCAAGAAACAAAACAGATTGACGTATGAAGCAAAAGCACTCGTATGTTTATGTCATTCTGTTCCTTCATTAGTTGATTTTTAATAAGCATTTCAAGTATCGATAACACAAATTATTAAGTAAAGGATTGACTTGTACAAATACTTGAAATTAATTGCAAGTCGTTCTCCGGGTAGCTCAGACTATTGAAGAATTATAAAAAAAAAAACGTTTGAAATTGAACCGCGGTAGAAAAGAAGACCGTGATACGAAGCAAGCACTCTGTGTGTTCACGTCAATTTATTCCTTCGCTACGTTCTTTTTAAAAAGCATTCCAAGTATTATTTAAAAAAAAAAACATCTCAAGTATCGTTACAAGGATTCAATCAGAATTTTTTATTACTATTTTAACCCGTTTTAAACTTTTTGTACGTATTCTATATTTACTTCAACAATGTCTATCGTTGTTAAACATTTGTATAAATGATTCCAAGTGTTAATACGTTCGACTGTCGTTAAATATTTGAAAAATTATTCTCTTTGCAATTTCTGCCGTTGTTAAACATTTGTATAAACATAATTTCAAGTTTTTTTTTTACAATTTTTTACATTATATTACATTTTCAATCAAGTTTCTTCGCTCCCTCGCTCTTCGAAGCTTGTTCGAAAAACATTTAAAAGATATCACACACACGTTTATTGCATTTACGTTTTCTAACTTTAGGAAAAAGTATGCTGCTGCTGCTGCTGCTGCTGCTGCTGCTGCTGCTGCTGCTGCTGCTGCTGCTGCTGCTGCTGCTGCTGCTGCTGCTGCTGCTGCTGCTGCTGCTGCTGCTGCTGCTGCTGCTGCTGCTGCTGCTGCTGCTGCTGCTGCTGCTGCTGCTGCTGCTGCTGCTGCTGCTGCTGCTGCTGCTGCTGCTGCTGCTGCTGCTGCTGCTGCTGCTGCTGCTGCTGCTGCTGCTGCTGCTGCTGCTGCTGCTGCTGCTGCTGCTGCTGCTGCTGCTGCTGCTGCTGCTGCTGCTGCTGCTGCTGCTGCTGCTGCTGCTGCTGCTGCTGCTGCTGCTGCTGCTGCTGCTGCTGCTGCTGCTGCTGCTGCTGCTGCTGCTGCTGCTGCTGCTGCTGCTGCTGCTGCTGCTGCTGCTGCTGCTGCTGCTGCTGCTGCTGCTGCTGCTGCTGCTGCTGCTGCTGCTGCTGCTGCTGCTGCTGCTGCTGCTGCTGCTGCTGCTGCTGCTGCTGCTGCTGCTGCTGCTGCTGCTGCTGCTGCTGCTGCTGCTGCTGCTGCTGCTGCTGCTGCTGCTGCTGCTGCTGCTGCTGCTGCTGCTGCTGCTGCTGCTGCTGCTGCTGCTGCTGCTGCTGCTGCTGCTGCTGCTGCTGCTGCTGCTGCTGCTGCTGCTGCTGCTGCTGCTGCTGCTGCTGCTGCTGCTGCTGCTGCTGCTGCTGCTGCTGCTGCTGCTGCTGCTGCTGCTGCTGCTGCTGCTGCTGCTGCTGCTGCTGCTGCTGCTGCTGCTGCTGCTGCTGCTGCTGCTGCTGCTGCTGCTGCTGCTGCTGCTGCTGCTGCTGCTGCTGCTGCTGCTGCTGCTGCTGCTGCTGCTGCTGCTGCTGCTGCTGCTGCTGCTGCTGCTGCTGCTGCTGCTGCTGCTGCTGCTGCTGCTGCTGCTGCTGCTGCTGCTGCTGCTGCTGCTGCTGCTGCTGCTGCTGCTGCTGCTGCTGCTGCTGCTGCTGCTGCTGCTGCTGCTGCTGCTGCTGCTGCTGCTGCTGCTGCTGCTGCTGCTGCTGCTGCTGCTGCTGCTGCTGCTGCTGCTGCTGCTGCTGCTGCTGCTGCTGCTGCTGCTGCTGCTGCTGCTGCTGCTGCTGCTGCTGCTGCTGCTGCTGCTGCTGCTGCTGCTGCTGCTGCTGCTGCTGCTGCTGCTGCTGCTGCTGCTGCTGCTGCTGCTGCTGCTGCTGCTGCTGCTGCTGCTGCTGCTGCTGCTGCTGCTGCTGCTGCTGCTGCTGCTGCTGCTGCTGCTGCTGCTGCTGCTGCTGCTGCTGCTGCTGCTGCTGCTGCTGCTGCTGCTGCTGCTGCTGCTGCTGCTGCTGCTGCTGCTGCTGCTGCTGCTGCTGCTGCTGCTGCTGCTGCTGCTGCTGCTGCTGCTGCTGCTGCTGCTGCTGCTGCTGCTGCTGCTGCTGCTGCTGCTGCTGCTGCTGCTGCTGCTGCTGCTGCTGCTGCTGCTGCTGCTGCTGCTGCTGCTGCTGCTGCTGCTGCTGCTGCTGCTGCTGCTGCTGCTGCTGCTGCTGCTGCTGCTGCTGCTGCTGCTGCTGCTGCTGCTGCTGCTGCTGCTGCTGCTGCTGCTGCTGCTGCTGCTGCTGCTGCTGCTGCTGCTGCTGCTGCTGCTGCTGCTGCTGCTGCTGCTGCTGCTGCTGCTGCTGCTGCTGCTGCTGCTGCTGCTGCTGCTGCTGCTGCTGCTGCTGCTGCTGCTGCTGCTGCTGCTGCTGCTGCTGCTGCTGCTGCTGCTGCTGCTGCTGCTGCTGCTGCTGCTGCTGCTGCTGCTGCTGCTGCTGCTGCTGCTGCTGCTGCTGCTGCTGCTGCTGCTGCTGCTGCTGCTGCTGCTGCTGCTGCTGCTGCTGCTGCTGCTGCTGCTGCTGCTGCTGCTGCTGCTGCTGCTGCTGCTGCTGCTGCTGCTGCTGCTGCTGCTGCTGCTGCTGCTGCTGCTGGCTGCTGCTGCTGCTGCTGCTGCTGCTGCTGCTGCTGCTGCTGCTGCTGCCACTGCTGCTGCTGCTGCTGCTGCTGCTGCTGCTGCTGCTGCTGCTGCTGCTGCTGCTGCTGCTGCTGCTGCTGCTGCTGCTGCTGCTGCTGCTGCTGCTGCTGCTGCTGCTGCTGCTGCTGCTGCTGCTGCTGCTGCTGCTGCTGCTGCTGCTGCTGCTGCTGCTGCTGCTGCTGCTGCTGCTGCTGCTGCTGCTGCTGCTGCTGCTGCTGCTGCTGCTGCTGCTGCTGCTGCTGCTGCTGCTGCTGCTGCTGCTGCTGCTGCTGCTGCTGCTGCTGCTGCTGCTGCTGCTGCTGCTGCTGCTGCTGCTGCTGCTGCTGCTGCTGCTGCTGCTGCTGCTGCTGCTGCTGCTGCTGCTGCTGCTGCTGCTGCTGCTGCTGCTGCTGCTGCTGCTGCTGCTGCTGCTGCTGCTGCTGCTGCTGCTGCTGCTGCTGCTGCTGCTGCTGCTGCTGCTGCTGCTGCTGCTGCTGCTGCTGCTGCTGCTGCTGCTGCTGCTGCTGCTGCTGCTGCTGCTGCTGCTGCTGCTGCTGCTGCTGCTGCTGCTGCTGCTGCTGCTGCTGCTGCTGCTGCTGCTGCTGCTGCTGCTGCTGCCTTTCCGTATCCTCGCGCATCGTCGCATACTGAAAAACAACGATGGACAACGATTATTGATCTTGACATTTTGTTTCACACGTAACTATTCATTTATTTAAGATCGTTCATTGTCGTTTTTAATCGTGGCCGCTGTTGGTCGGTGCGTCTTCTCCAAGGAAGAGCAGGGAACGCGCACGTTCAAGCCCCGTCACCGCGACAAGGTGGCGACCATATCGACGGGGGGAGGAGATGGGAAAAGGTGAATGGGAAGGAAAGGGCACATAGAAATTTAATACTATAAGTGTTTATTTCGCTAATAATTAATCACTTGAAAGCACAATTAAAAGCACCGTTAAAATCGGTGCTTTTATTAGTGCTTTTAAATAATTAATTACTAGCCAAAAAATCACTTACAGTATTAAATTTCTATAAGGGAGAATATGGGGTTGAAGTTGAAGGAAATAAGGGAGGAAGAAGGAGTCAATGACAGCAGGTGGTGTGTGTGTGTGTGCAGCTGGTTTCTCTCATTGTGCGGTAAAGGCGCGAGCTAGTCTTCAGAGCGGTAACTATTTAAGAGAGATGAGGCATGTCCGCCGAGCCCCATCCTGGGAACAAATCATTGTCGACAGGTAGATTAGCCCGATGGTGTGGGTGGGGGTGGTTTACTCTACCGCGGTCTGAAATAAAATACAAGACAATTAAATACAAGACGATTTGAAAACAAAATAGAGAAAGTAAATCTTATAGGTTTTTTATTTTATTACCGACGACGCTTCCGTCCACTGCTCGGCCCCGGCCGTGGATTCTCGGGGTCTTCTTCGGCGTCCTCGTCATCGGTCGACGAGGTCGACGACGACGCCGGTGGATCGCGCGTGGTGCTGAAAAGAAATAAAATTATTAACACGCACGCGCACGTACTCGCGCAAGCACGCGCTCACACAGACACACGTACACGCACACCTTGAACAAAATAAAATTCGAAACAAACTAGAGAAGCTAAGCGTTAGAGGTTTTATTTTATCGACGACGCTTCCGTCCAGTGCTCGGCCCCGGCTGTGGATTCTCGGGGTCTTGTTCGGAATCCTCGTCGGACAAGGTCGACGACGCCGGTGGTTCGCGCGTGGTGCTGAAAAGAAAAATATAATTATTAACACGCACGCACGCATTCGCGCACGCACGCACTCACGCAGACACACGCACACGCACACCTCAATTTTTTCTTTGCCGCCAGTATTATTTGGCGTTCAATTTCCTTTTCGTAGGCCAGCCACATTTCTTTCTCTCTGGCCTTCTTTCTGGCCTCCTGTTTGGGCGTTAATTTTATGTAAAACTCGGGCGTATAACGCCACTTATTTGGATTTGCCTTGTCGTACGGCTCTGGTTCTCAGCGATCCAGATTCAAATGGGTGTTGAAATCTCCAGGCCGGTACAAGTCAATAATATGGCGCCAATTCCAAGGCAGCTCGTTCCCCTTCTCCCAATAATACAAGAATCTCTTGGCGGCTACCGACGCCGCCGCTCCGCCACCCACTCGGACTATGACATTTTGTAAGTTGGCGTCTCGCTTCATCTGCCAATATTTCTCTGTTTTAAATTGAACGGTTCGCACGATCTCTTCTATGTCTGTAACAATTATGTAAAAAAAATTAGTTATTTGTTACCGTTAAATAAATGTAGTAAATATAAATGTATAAATAAGTAAATATGAAAAATTAAGTGTACACATACCCAATGACTCATGAATCGGGCTGCCGTCGCTGCTGCTCCCGCTCCCGCACTTTATCTCATTCTTGTTGTCCTTCGGACTGCTGCCGCTGTCGCTGTCCGTCATCTGTACAAAAAACGTAAATGATACAATTTGTTCGGTAAAATTTACCGAAGTAATATAACAAAATATAACGACGATCGAATAGGTCTACCTTTTGCCCCGATGCTGTTCTCAACGACAGGCTTTTCTTCTTTGTGGTGGATTCACACTGTAACGTAAAAAATACATTATTAGAAAAAACAAATCGAAACGCGACGAACGACCGTTGATTTGCTCGTAAGGGCTCGTCAAGAAGAGTAAAACGATATGCGACACGATGGGGTTTAAATGGACAAACCGTTGGAAAATTACCTGTATATTTCGCGAGTTTCACTTTTTTCGCCGAGATCGTCACACAGCAAGCAAGCAAGCAAGCAAGCAAGCAAGCAAGCAAGCAAACAAGCACGCGCGGGTAAACGCCGCCGTGCGGTAGAGTGCGTTGACCAATCACTCAAAACGTATTAATGGAAAGTCGTAGGCCGCGCGTAGCGGTAGTCGTAGAAAATAGTTCCATTTCGTACCGCCTACCGCTACCTATGGCGTTCACAGCGCGAGTATTGCCGAGCCAATCGGTGATTGAACCAGAGTGAATCGATAAATCTTGAAACGCAACCCGAGCGTAGGCTTGCAAACTCCATAAGAAATAAAAGATATGAAACGATAACTCGCATGTTTACTTTTGCATGCTTGTTTGCTGCAAACAGACTTGTCTTTACTTGCCTGTCTTGGATCCGTAATCCGCGGTGATGAAAAAGATTGCACGATTGCTATAGAGGGTCGATTGTATTAGAAAACAGTAAAAATTACAAAAATGAGCGAATTTACCAGGTATCAACCAATAAAATTATAAATATTTTACTAAATTCGCTAACTTTTGTAATTTTCTCTAAGTTTTGAAGTATACACGACCCTCTGCACACAGGACGCTTTTAAATTTACCGCGCGAGAAACGGCACGTTGATTGGCTACCGCACGGTATACGATAATACAGATTGCTTGGTAAGAAGGTACGTGGTAGTAGCCAATCAACGTGCCATTTCTTACGCGCGGTAAATGTTTTCTCACGTCCTAGGCAGAAGTCACGAGAAGTCATAAAATCACACGCAATTTTTTTTATCACCGCGGACTGTGACTCGAAGACAATAAGGCTCTGTGGAATTCGTAAGTCTGCCTATAGTATAATATTAAATATCGGAATCACTGCTTTTATTTTATAAACAATGGTTCAGCATTTATTACACGTGGTGTGCCTGATATAACGAAAACAGGATCTAGGATGCCCAGCATCGACATCAGTCATCGATCCATTTTCCTATCGCATTCTCAATCACACCACACACATGCATGCACACTCGCACATACGCATAAACATATACGCGCAACATGCATACGTAGTACATATTCACATACACGCACGCATATATATTTATACACACATATATATTGTGACGTTGCGCCGCCGTCACAAGGCGCGGAAATTTGCGCCCAAGGACGAGCCAGAAAGGCGACGACGAGATCTCCAGAGGCCAAAAAGTCGATATCGTTTCCGCGTTTTGACTATTTTTTTATTTTCATGTATAAATTGTAATGCGCACGGCGCCTCACCCACACTCCGGCGAATCTTCGAGGGAGTACCGATAACGAGAGGAGTCCGGGAAGACCAAGGACCGAGGAGGGGTGTCGAGAGCGGAAGCTACATGGATCACGGGCGGCGAGAGCAACGCGGCAGGCGTGCGGCGAATGAGGCAGCGATGGACAAGGCCGCCGATAGCGGGGCCCCAGGCGCCTGGGGAAAACCCGGCCTCAGCAATCTGCCTTCACAAAGTACCGGCCCGCGGGGTGACTGATCACCGCCCCGAGGTCAAACCGGAGGCACACCGGCTAGAACAGAGTCCAGTCCGCTGTCCAGGGACAAATTGAAGGAGTTGCTACGCCGCCGAGGGACCGTTGCGCGCTCCCGAAAGATCCACCTTACGACGATCCAGCGTTAGAATATTGCGCGAGCATGCAAGCTCGCTCTCGATTGGTTGACACGCCCTTACGGAAGGGGGTGCCGCATCGATTCCGCTATCGAGCGAATCTAGCGAGACACTCTCTGGTCGTCCGTCGGCGAGTGCGAACGTTCTCTTTAAGATACGCGATATAGCCACCCCGAGTCGGGAAAATCGGTTACGCTGCGACGGTCCTCCGTACAAGGTGACGGTGAGGAGCCCTACGAGGAGACATCACATCGGTGAGGTTGCCCGCAGTAATTAATATCGGGATGTAAAGCCACGACGCCGCCCTCCGGTGCACGCTCTTGTCCGGGATAACGTTGTAACATCGCGACGCACACGGTCCCTTGAGATCGCGTAACGAATGGCGATCGACAGCGAAAGCGAAGGGCCTCGGGATGGTATCGTGGCCGCGGAATTGAGATAAAGACGCGATTGCGAGCCTCTGGAGATCGCGATAGATTCATGGCAAAATCCGTTACTGTAAGTCCGTTTATACGTAATGTCCGCGCTTGTGATTGTGTCTCGCGCCTTCCGTGTTCACGGCGTATCGGATTACCCAATATTACTTAGGTTGCATTGTAACCCGCGTCAGCACATCATTCGCGTTAATTGGCCGTCTGTGAGTGGCTAATTGCTTCAGAGAATCGTGCGTGTTAGGATAGTTATGTTCGGATGCGTTGTTCGGTGATTGCGTGTTATTATTGCTCGCGGTAATCCCGCACATTTTCCTCGCGTTCTGCCCAGTATTTCGCGCTACGCCGATTGCCTCGGCGTCTCGTTTTCGCGTTTGGAAATCACTGAGGATAGTGTATTGTATTCGCCCGAATGACTGGCGCTACCTTTGGTCATTTCTCGCGTTAGATTAAGTCCGTATTTTCGCGTTTGTTATAGTATTCCGCGTCTCCTCGCGATTGCGCCGAAATTAATCTCGCGTTATTGTGTTGCGTTCGGTCCTCATTACGTGGGGACGTGGCTTACGCCACGATCCATACTTGCGTTAGGCTTAAGATAATTGGCGACAGAATTCTCGCGCGACTCCCGGCGTTGCGTTCACGCACTCCGAGCGTGAGGTATCGTCTTGTCGCGATCTTTCCTGCGAAATCTTATTTTCTATTTCCGTGATTATTTCGTGTTTACCGTCAATGTTCTATATTACTTGTAAGTTTCGTCATACTGTATCTCTCGGAGATAATCGCAGCGCCTTCTGCGCGTTACTATACGATAACGCAATACTTCGTTTATTCTGGTGTCCGCGCTATCATTATTTCTTTTTGTTTCATTTCTGACGCTCGCGCTACTAATTATATGATTTGCCTGACTGACCGAAGCCGAATCGGCCTTGATTGTTTTAAATGAATTTCTAATGAATAAATGTTATTTTGATTTATTATTTGCTTGAGTTCGGAACTTTAATTATGGCGTGTCACCCCGCCGAATATCGCGCCGCCCTCCATCACCCCCGCCCCAGCCATTAGGTCGAACTAGTCGATTCCTCGCACACCCGCACGTCTCGCTTTGCGTCTCGTGTTGGTTTTTTTTCGCGATTTCGCGGACGCGCGTTGACGCGTCTGGCGCCCAACGGTAAATTCGTTTCGCGAAGTGTCGGAGGTGCGAGGGAGTCGTCGGAGAGGCCCGTCATCCCGCTCTCCTTACTCCTTTTGATTCGGCACACGTCCCGGAGCGGTCCGGGAGTGAAAAAGTCGTGACAATACTTAAAACAATGATATACCGTTTATGCAAATAAATAATTTCTATCGCATTAGATCAATGTTACAATAGAGAGAACAATAATCCAATCAATCAATGATACGTGAGCAAAGCAAAGTATAATAACTGATTATTCGTGGTAATTTATTTTGGAATTTTACATTTATACTTGAATTACGAATAACGACCGCGTTTAAAACTACTATATATTACGAGACAAGGTTAACGACCAACGACGAGCAACAATAAGGATGACATAAATTCAAATATATCATTGACAATATTAAATTGGGACGTTTCGGTAACACTGTGCCTTCATCAGCCTAACAAATTAAAATAAATTAATCATAAATAATCACGAATTATCACGAGTCATACATTTCTCCATCCAAATAAGTACGGTAATAACGTTACGAAGTCTAAAAGGATGAAAAAGTGAAAAAATTAGTTTTTTGCAAATATGTTGGAAAATATCAACTTTACGGAAATTTATGTAGATATCAAAATTGTAGCTTGCAAAATTCCGTACATTTTCGTTTTTTATTCAAGTTTGTACAACCAAATGGAGCAGAGATGGAATATTTTTTTAACACCGGTAAATTCGCAACGCAAGATAAACGCGTATACGCGTCGCACATTTTTTGCCAATATATCTAAAATGGACTCTCAAATCGAGGCTAACGCGTATGCGCGTCGCGCGTCATTCGCCGATATCTCAAAAATGGACTCTGGAATCGAGACAAAACTAATCCCCGGTGTTAAAAAATATTCTATCTCTGCTCCATTTGGTCATACAAACTTGAATAAAAAACGAAAATGTGTGGAATTTTGTAAACTACAATTTTGATATCTACATAAATTTCCGTAAAGTCGATATTTTCCGAAATATTTGCGAAAATCTGGTTTTTCGTACTCTAAAACAAGCCCGTTTACCAAATTTCAGTCCAGTCACCATTATTTCCTCAACATTTCGTCATTTTACCGGGCTAGTACTTTCCTTGAAATTATATATTCCACCGTTTTTCAATTTTTACCATTTTAGTTTACTATTCTTAAAAATTATTTCGTTTTTTTTTTTTACAATTTTTACTATAATATTTTACTATTATTCCCGGGAAAAAATATTCATGTCCGACCGGTATACAAACGGTATATAAATGAGATCTGAGAAGATATATATATATATATATATATATATATATATATATATATAAGTTTTACACTCCCATGTATAAAAAGCATATATAATCACATATATGGTTAATCATCGCCATTGAAGATTCTCTACGCTTGGCAGATTAATATTTACTGTAGAAAGAAGTACTGTAGAAAAAACTTTAAAACATCAGCTTGTAAAAGGTTAATTACATTCTTCTGTTGGATACCAATGCTTAAATTTTTTATTTTATTCTCTAATAAAATATCCGTCTTATTCAACGAGAATCTATATAAATGTATACTAATTCGATCACTACTATCTGAAAATAGTGTGCCAAGTTGTCTATGCCTACGTTAACTCTGGCTCGGTACATACGCCCTCGCATTTGAGTAACGTATCCGGGCCCTCGAGGACGGCGAATATTGTGCTTGGCGGGACGGAAGGATCGACGGGATCGGCGCGGGGCCGCGGAATCTCCGTGCTTGCGAAAGAATTCGGGATTTGCGTGGCAAGTCGCGGGATTGTCCGCGATCCAAGTCCTTATTTCGTGTTCGGGGGCAATCGCCGGCCAGCGTGGTCGACACGGCGAGATCGCCCGTAATTTTTGCGTCGTGCGGAATCGAGGTGGCCCGGGTGCACGTTGAAGGCACAGCCAAAGGCGCGGCGAGTCGGTTCGTCGGCCTCGTGGCGTAAGTTTGGTGTGAGTTCGAAGTCGTGCGAGTTCAAAGTAAGGTTGTGACCGGAACAATGATTGAAGATGTTAAAAATCAAATTATAGCCACTTACTACTTGGGCTGAGTTATACGGTCGCCCCTGTATTTTAAGGCTCAAATACAGAAACCTCTCACTGTTGCTGCGTCTTTTCCTTCCTTCCAGCTTAATGGCTGCCGTGTACTGCGTCGCAAACGTGTTCAAGGTCGTCTACCACGTCTTTGTACAACGACGCGTAATCTCGCAATGCATGGATAGGAATTTCACTGGGATCGCGATTAAAATCACTTATTTTGTAATAAAATAATTAACAATTTATTATTTTTCTCACTACAGCAATCTCCGTGTAGGAACGGATGCGTTCGCTCGATCGCGTGTATTCATACGTCGAGTGTTCTCGAACCGCCGTCTCAATTTTAATTAGCACAATCGTGTTTGAGGATTTATTATCCCGGATCGCGCAATCGCTTCTAACAATCTCTCTCGGTAATGACTCACGCTAACAGCGCAAGCAATCAACGGGATTAGCCGGCCGGATACGTGTTTTATCACGCAAGTTTTACGCCACGTAATCGCGCAACGGACTATCCGCGATGAAATATCACACGCGCTTATCGTAGGCGGTAAACGGGATAAGCAAGTCGAAGTCGAATTTGTTACGCGCGACGCTGGTACGTGTCGACGCTTCGATATCTCACGGCGAACTGTCCACGAGGGACGGGTGTGGTTTTCCCACCTAAGCGCGACGCATGCGCCATGGTGCGCAAACGGGCGCCAACCTCTGTCATTGGCTAGTCGTGCCGTCGGTGTAGCTGGTACGACTCCTCAAACACTAAGGGTGCCGTCCCATGGCGCGTATTGCGATACGCGCGTATCGGGCGTATCGAAGTCTGCGGCCAATCACAAACGATCCGCCGATTTTGGTACGCCGAAATTTGCTCCTAAATGTCCCATGGAGCGAATTTCAGCAGATTAAGCGTAAGCGGACCAGCGGATCGCCAATCACAGAATCTTTCCGATAGAGCCCTTTCAAAGATTTCGTTGAAACGGATCCGTGATTGACGATCCGCTAGTTACGCTTCCGCTTTATCCGCTCCATGGGACAGTAGGACCGTTTGGCGACGCGTACTGAACACACGCACACAAACACGCTTGTGACGCATGCACCTAAAAGGGCAAACGTCATAACCTCCAAAGTGAAGCCAGTTGTACGGCAAAAAATCTATGTTGAGATCGAGATCGCCAAGGTATTCGCCACCGCTTAATCTAGATCCAAATCACCTAGATTACCCCGAGAACAGTGTCACCACGTCGATTTACATTTCAGATCCAGATCGCCCTCGTTTTCTCCTCGAAGAGAATCATTTCGCTTGCGTTCGCCGAAGAATTTTTGTGACTTTTGCGTGACATCGGTGTACGGCAGTGTCGAGATCAAGATCGCCAAGGTTATCGCCAAGGTATTCGCCGCCGCTTAATCTAGATCCAAATCACCTACGTTACTCCGAGAACAGTGTCACCATGTCGATTTACGTTTCAGATCCAGATCGCCCTCGTTTTCTCCTCGAAGAGGATCACCTCGCTTGCGTTGGCCGAAGAATTTTTGTGACTTTTGCGTGACATCGGTGTACGGCAGTGTCGAGATCAAGATCGCCAAGGTTATCGCCAAGGTATTCGCCGCCGCTTAATCTAGATCCAAATCACCTACGTTACTCCGAGAACAGTGTCACCATGTCGATTTACGTTTCAGATCCAGATCGCCCTTCTTGTCTCCTCGAAGAGGATCACCTCGCTTGCGTTCGCCGAAGAATTGTTGTGACTTTTGCGTGACATCGGTGTACGGCAGTGTCGAGATCAAGATCGCCAAGGTTATCGCCAAGGTATTCGCCGCCGCTTAATCTAGATCCAAATCACCTACGTTACTCCGAGAACAGTGTCATCATGTCGATTTACGTTTCAGATCCAGATCGCCCTCGTTTTCTCCTCGAAGAGGATCACCTCGCTTGCGTTGGCCGAAAAATTTTTGTGACTTTTGCGTAACATTGGTGTACGGCAATGTCGAGATCAAGATCGCCAAGGTTATCGCCAAGGTATTCGCCGCCGCTTAATCTAGATCCAAATCACCTACGTTACTCCGAGAACAGTGTCACCATGTCGATTTACGTTTCAGATCCAGATCGCCCTCGTTTTCTCCTCGAAGAGGATCACCTCGCTTGCGTTGGCCGAAGAATTTTTGTGACTTTTGCGTAACATTGGTGTACGGCAGTGTCGAGATCAAGATCGCCAAGGTTATCGCCAAGGTATTCGCCGCCGCTTAATCTAGATCTAAATCATCTACGTTACTCCGAGAACAGTGTGTCACCATGTCGATTTACGTTTCAGATCCAGATCGCCCTTCTTGTCTCCTCGAAGAGGATCACCTCGCTTGCGTTCGCCGAAGAATTGTTGTGACTTTTGCGTGACATCGGTGTACGGCAGAAAATGGATTCCGAAACAATACTACTAGCCATTTTCTGTTTTGTAAATAAATTTAAACGAAGTTACAGTAGTTTTCGTCGACAAGAATTGCGACGTAAAATATTGTTATTGTATGCATTGTACGTAATTGCGATAGACGAAGAATCTAAAAAAGAACGACAATATTGGGTGCGTCCTATATTTACCGTACAACGGCGATTATTACAAGGAGCGAGTGATAATCTCGTAATTGAAATGGAGACTGCAGACAAACAAAAATTTGTCAATTATTTTCGAATGGATCCCATCTTATTTCAAGAACTACTCAAATTAGTCGGCCCATCGATTGTGAAACAATATGTTGTTCGAGAGCCAATTCCTCCTGAAACACGTCTGCAAATTACACTTCGATATTTAGCATCAGGAGACAGCATGACATCGATCTCATATGCCTATCGAATTGGCCATAATACTGCATCAAAGATAATATCAGAGACCTGCGAGGCAATATGGAATGCTTTGAAGGAGACATATTTTACTGATGACAGTCCAGAGAATTGGCAGGAAATTGCCAACGAATTTCAGCGACTTTGGAACTATCCAAACTGTATAGGATGTATTGATGAAAAGCACGTTACATTGCAGGTACATAAAAAGATGTTTTTTTTATTATAAATTATGATACAAAAGCTGCAATATATGTAATTTGTCTTACAGGCTCCGGCAAATAGTGGCTCGACGCATTTCAATTACAAAGGACACCACAGCATCAATCTGTTAGCGATCAGCGATGCAAAATATCGATTTACTATGGTCGATATCGGTGCGGAAGGTAGACATAGTGATGGAGGAGTTTTTAAAAATAGTGAAATGGGAAAACGTTTCGAAGAAGGTATATTCAAGCTGCCAAATACGAAGCCTATCGAAATTGATGGACCACCACTGCCTTATGTGTTGCTAGCGGATGAGGCTTTTCCACTGATAACGTACATGATGAGACCGTATCCGCGAAGTGGCAAGCTAGATCTCAGGAAGAAAGTTTTTAATTACAGGCTCAGTCGAGCAAGACGTGTTGTAGAGAGCGCTTTCGGGATTCTAGCAGCAAGATGGAGAATTTATAGAAAACCCATAATTGCAAGTGTTGCAAATGCGAGAAAAATTGTGCAAGCAACAGTAGCACTTCATAACTTTATTATCAGTAATGAGGAAACATTACTTTCCAAGAGTACATATGTGTGTTTAACACCTGAAGAGCGCAATTTAATTTCTCAAGGATTTAGCTCGTTGCCAGTTACTAGAGGCAGACAATTGAACAATGGTATCGAAATTCGAAATGCTTATTCAAATTTTTTTATTGGTACTGGTGCATTATCATTTCAGTGGGAGAGGGCAATGAATAATGATTTTTAATAAAGTCAGGGATTATGCGGTGATAAATAAATATGTACGTTTATGCAACAACCGCCGTGACGGAGTTGCGGGGATGCAAATATATACGTCGTTGTGCGTTGTAGCGACCGAAGTCAAATCGTGTTCCGAGGGGATCGCGGGTCGAATCATTATCCCTACTCCGAGTCAAATACGCCGGTGATCTTTGAGCTTTGCCTTCTTCTCCCCATTCGAAGAGTATAATCATTTATACTCTCGTGTCTAAAACTTGTTTTCGCAATTAATTATTAATTAAATTTATAATAATATATTATCTTAGTATTATGTTAGCCTTTTTTTCAACAACGTTATTTCAAAATATATTTTTATCTTCTACTGTAATTCATTTTCTACTTTGTTCTAGATTTTTATATTAGCATCACATTACTTTTAATGTCATTATTTTCTCTTGTTTTCTATGCCTGCGCACAAATTGAGTTGTATTAAATATATTTATTCAAAATTATGTTATAATTAATGCTTACCTGATATGGCGTTTAATTAACAAAGAAGCCAGTATAATCTAGAATAACAAATATGTAGATAGTAACAAATAAGATAGCAGTAATAAATTTGCGAAGAGTGAATCAGTGACAATAACTCAGTTAATCAGATTTATTTTTATTACAAGTAATCATTACAATATATATCACTGATTGAGAATACGTTGTACAGCGAATAGTATCACAACACGAAATATACAGAGAAAGTGCGGACGAGCGTTCATTTACAGCGCCGAGAAAGAAATCAATCTCACTCACACCTTTATGAACCAAATTACTTTCATTAATCGATATTATGCAACATTAAATTTTATGAATTGTATTGCCACCTCGGTTATTTCCAAATGCAATTTAATTTTGATTTCGCAACGTGTATCGTCACGGTTTATTAATCGTATCGTACCTCTGACGCATATATTTGTCTGTGGGATAAAAAAAAGTATTTTAATTGCGTTAATTTTTTAAGTAATTCCAACGCGTATTTGCGAATATGTAAAATAATTTATTTCCGTATTGCGTTCACAAAGCTGCAGAGTGTTCATTGTCCACTTTCTCTTTAATTCGGTAACTTTATAACGATTTTAAATTAAAAAAAAAGAAGGAAGAAAAGAAAAAAACTAAATATTTTTTCGGATTAATTCATTGACTTTCTACGAAAAACGGAAAATGTGCTATCAACGTGCCGAGCTTAACGCCCGATAAATATGTTTCTTGACAAAAAATAAGACTAAAAAAGAGAAAATTTTTGTTCAAACTCAAATAGTAGCGCTAGGACTTGCATCTCAAACTGAGCCCTCTCACGTGCTGGAAGGGCTCGTACTCTATCTCCTATTTGAAGAAAAAATCCATCGACGGCGTCTGGATTTCTCTTAGAGTCGCTTTCCAGGGCTGATAAAATTACCTCTTTTACATCGGAGATATTATTACAGTTTTTTGATTCTAAAAAACAGTAAATAAAACATTAACGTCAGTATGTAGATAGTAGTTTAATAAAAGTTTTTTTATATCCCAAAAATCATTTAATTACAATCATGTTTTTATTTATTACTGAACTATACTATCTGACAATTTTAGCAGGAATTATTACATAAATAAGTAAAACTAACTTTTTGCTTTTGGTTGCTGCTGACTTGGCGATAGGGAAACATTTGGTTGCTGCTGACTCGGCGATAGTGAAACATTTGGTTGCTGCTGACTCGGCGATAGTGAAACATTTGGTTGCTGCTGACTCGGCGATAGGAAAACATCGCTCGCTGACTGTTCAATTACAGTAGAAGTGTTCAATGTTTGAGGTTGCGTGACCAGTAGAGGTTCGTCAATTGCTGAATCTATATCATCAATATTTTTATCCCGTTTATCCGGCAAGCTGGAGATAGTCCTGTACAACAAAAAGTCCATTACGTTATATCATTTGCCACATATTACAAAACAATAAATATAACAGGTAAACAAAGATAATACAATACGTACGATGATTTCCCTACAACGTCATCAAGAAACTTCATCTGGTCATAGAAACCGAAACCTTTTTTCGAGATATTTGAACTTGCAGCTGATCCGCTTGGAATGTACTGTCTACGTTTTGCTTTAGTATAGCAATCGCGCAATTGCTTCCACCTTTTTTGCACCCGTTCCAAATTGTTTTCTTGTTCTGTATTTAAAGAAAATTACAAAACTTTACTTCTTTAGATAATAACTACACACGATATTTTATTAATTTATTTCACTTCTTAATAAAAAACAAGAAATAAATTTGTATCCGAGTTTATTCGATCATTACATTTAATGTTAATTATTATGTACGAATAATAAAAAATAAAAATGTAAAGAAAAGAGCAAATTGTAACCCGAAAAGAAAAAAGTGTCTATTTCGTCAATTCAATTAAATTTATTTTTGTTTGTTGTGGGTATACAGAACATTTAAATTAGAAGTTTTAATTGGATGACATTATAAGTAATAAACTTACCTCCCAACACATTAAGGACTTCTTTCCATAAAGCTTTCTTTTTTAAACTTGTTCTTTCTTTCACCGGAATTCGATGATCGTATAATCCTGGTCTTGCTTGGACTGCAGCAATGAGGCATTCATTATAATCCTCTGAATCAGTCACAGACTGACTGATGACTGACTGATGACTGACTGATGACTGACTGATGACTGAACTTTTTCAACTGTTAAAAAATGTATATATATAATAAAACTCTAGTATCGATAACAGAACTGTTACACATTGTAATTAATGCACTTGTTATTAGGCTATACTTACCAATCGTAACTTTGTTATCGTCGTCTATATGTATCAATTGTGTCTCATCGTTATACAATTCGAAACATTTATGTCTCGATAAACTTGTGTTCAGTAAGGCCCCAATGAACCAACCACAATATCCACACTGTATAGGCTGTAAGCAAAAAAAATTTAATATTTAATCCGATAGCTACTCATTTTCATAGCCGTCAGGTTTCAAGTAAAACCCATGATATATTTGACATTATAATTAGCGTAATATTTTATATTAAACACATGGAACTTGATCCTTCAATTCATTTGCACAAATGTTGCTCTTACAGAAAAGTTGCAAAGATAATTTATCACAAAGCTTTTAATTAACCAATCAACTTGCAACGTTTCTGTAAGAGCAAAACTGTCACATATGTTTCTCTTGCAAATGAATTCAAGAATCGAGCCCCTGAATTAGTACACGAAATTATATATATATATATATGAAAATAAAAAAAATGTTTATATTGATTTGTGAACAATACTAATAACCTCAAAATTATATGTTTTGTGATTCTCCCGATTTACTAGATTATATAAAAAGCGTAAATAGTATTATTAGAAATATACTCACAGGTCCTGTATTCTCCTTGTCGTCCATCATAATATATTAACAGGGCTCGGACGCACAGGCTGAGAACCGTTGCGTTCGGCGATGGCACTCAATGGTAGAGGGGGTGGGACGAGACTGGGAGCTTTGCGCGACGCTCGGCGATCGGACCTGATGTCCGACGAGCGCAGTGGTTCTCGGTTCTCTTATTAAAGATTTGCTTTTGAGATTATTAAAATTAACTTTTAGTATCAATTTATTAATATTTTTATATATAAATAACATATAAATAAATAAAATTTAATATCTATAATAAGATATAAAGATCACATGCACTTCAATTTGTTAGAAATTTAACATTAGTCGTTTAACATTGATCGTTAAAAACAATGTAAAATATTTAATAATTGAACTAGATCATCATTTTAACACAATTTAACACATTTTAATGAGAAGAGTTGTAACTTTAATAACCACGATTTAAGCAACGATTTACCTTTATTAGTGCCCTGGCAATGGCGACTCTTTGACGTTGTCCGCCAGACGTTGTCTAAGGGCAAAGCCCCTTTCTCCGACCATTGTATCCAATCCGTCAGTCATTTTTTCAGCAAACTGCAACACATGCGCTTGTCTCGCGACCTCTTCCACATCGGCGTCCGTCGCGGATTCCATTCCGTATAATATGTTGTCCCTTATCGAGCCGCTAAAGAGAATTGGCTCTTGGGATACAATACTAATTTGGGACTTTACCCACATGGGATCGAGTAGACGGAGATCGTGGTTGTCCAAGAGTATTGACCCTTCGGTAGGATCGTACAATCTCAATAAAACTGACGCCACGGCATATTTACCCGAACCTGAGGAACCAACGATTGCCGTTACAGAACATTTCTCTACGTTTAAATTAAAACTTTTCAACACAAGCATCTTCTCTCGCGTTGGATACGCGAAGGAAACATCTCGGAACGTCACGTTGCCCGATAATTCTTTCTCTAAAATTTGCCCGCCCTTAATGGGAATAAGCGGCTGTCGATCGATTAACTCGAACAGACGAACATTTGCGCTTAAAGCCTTATTTAACTCACTATACGTCCTGGACAATCCGTTCAGAGATATGCCCACGTAACCGGCGTACAACACAGAAAGGCGCTTAAGCTTCCAATTGTTATGTCGGAGTTCGATACCATGAACTCTCCATTATAAAGGACCGAAAGAGCAATAGCGTTCCCGGAAAGACCGGTCATACCGAAGAACATTCCTCTATACAGACTCTCTTTGTAACACAGTTTGAGAACGTCTTGTAGTTTAGCGCTGTATCTGTCGATTTCGCGTTTTTCTTGCGCGAACGATTTAACAGTTCTTATATTGCTAATTCTTTCCTCCGCCATCGTATTGACCACTGCAAAACTACTTTGCAGATCCTTGGAGATTCTTTTCAAGATACGTCCCCAAAAGACAGCAACGACCGCGACAGGCGGTACTATAGCTAAGCCGAGTAGAGCTAGCGACGGCTACATAAAACATAATTGACATTCCTGTAATGGCCATAATAGCAGAGCGCAAATTATCTGATACATTGGACGTGACAGCGGAGCTAATAAGTTGTGTATCTTCTGGAAAAAAAGGATAATGAAATCAAAATGATAGATTTCGATGCCTTAATGATGCGTTATATCTGATTAAAAGCGTGAAACGTACCGCTCAATCTCCCGACTAGTTCTCCCGTACTTTCTCTGTCAAACATTGCCGTTTCCTGTTAAAGGATAGCGGCGTACGCCTGTTTCCTAAGGGACTGCGTGATTCTGTGCCCCGCCGTCGACATTAGACAAACTCTGCCAAAGTTGCTCACACCGCCTATGAGAAATATCACAAAGAGAGCAAGCGGGGGCAGCCAGCAAAAGTAAAGTCTTCAATTCCGAGCGTCTCTTCGCCTTAACCGCATGTACTACGGGCATAGATGCGTCGGACCGGATAGCGTTGGTCGTATAGTGTCTCAGTCCGATGAACACGCGGCCCTTCCTCGAGAATCTGACAATCCTGCGTGTGTCGGCCTTCGATTCGGGTTAACCTAAACACAAAACAGTGTCACTCAGGATTTCATTGGAACATCGTGACTACGCATATGTACGATCAAATACGTACGATCAGCTTTGCGGAAAACTGTCCAAATTCTCCTGAGTATTCTGTTGTGTATTAGATCGCAATAATTCCTAATTGCACGCACCTCGTATGTAAATACTCCGTTTCTTCTCTTTTCTCTACTGCTCTAGTGCCACTAGTGCACTTTCTACACTCAATATGGCACCTGAACCCAAGAAGGAGGGCTCGACCCACACGTACGTTACGATGGAACTGTGTGAGTGTGCGATCCGCTCAAACAATGTTCAAAAGATTGTTAAGCGTATCAAAAACGGCGGATCGTCTGTGATTGGTCGCAGAGTCGATACGCCCGATACGCGCGTATCTCGATACGCGCCATGGGACGGCACCCTAAAAGTGCAGTTCACACTGAGCCGAGTTGTTCGCGTTGACTCGGCATCTACACTTTTAGTGAGATGCCGCTCCTTTAGGTGCAAAGACGCGAATTGGCTATCGCCCGCGCGTGAACCAATCGCGCCGCTGCACCGCGAATCTTCGCGTAAGCGGACTTAGAGTCACTAGGCTCGCACCGAGTGACTCTCCACGTATGAAAGTCATTTCAACGAATCTCTACGAAACCAGGTAAGTGTGCGTTAAATGCAATTATAATTAATCTATTTTTTCTTCTTTCAGGTAACCCGGATCGTTTGAAGAATCGTCTTATTTAATGTCACCGGCGGTGATCAACGGTAAGTATGAAATTAAAGTAATTATAATAATAGCGATTTAATATATCGCATGCATGATGAGTAATACATAAGTTGTCTTAATATCGACAGGAAAAGTTATCAAATTAAAGAATACAATGTCAAAATGGCTCAATTCCGTGCCAAAGTGTAAAGGTTACGTAAAAGTGTAGCAAAGTGTAAATTAAAATTAGCGTAATAGCAATAAGGTGTAACAAAATGTAAACGTACGCCTGGAACAAATCCATATGACTCTTAATAAAATAATGAAATTAAAAAATGTATTAAAGTGTAGTTTAGTGTAGAACCTTCGTTGGTTCGGTTCGCACGCTCGTTGGTAACGCGCTTGTGTACAAAGTGTAATAAAAGTGTATCATAGTGTAATAAAAGTGTAACGCCTGTGTCGGCTCGTATCGCACGCTCGCTGGTAACGCGCTCAAATGTAAAGTGTAAAAAAGTGTAGGAAAGTGTAGCGAAGTGTATCACCTCTATCGGTGTCGTTTTCATGTTATGTTCTCAACGCTACGAGTGTAAAAGGTGTAAAGGTGTATCACAAAGGTGTATGTTCGTCATTCCCCTGCGGGATCGGTTAAAATCAAAATGTATGTCGTGAAAAGTGTAAATAAAACAAAAACTAAGAACGGATCTGGGAAATTAATAATTAACGGTACGAATATAATCGTGACGACCACTAGGTATTCCGAAAACTTCATGCTTGATTGTTTCTACGGTAAGTAATATGATTGTGAACCGGCTTTATGCGAATACACTAGCAGTAAGATAGAAACTATCGCAATCGCGAACAAAATAAATATGAAAGCTAATACAACTATTCGGAACTTGTCCGAGTCCATTTTCTACTCTGAATCAATGCCCTCTGGCTTAACATCGCATGTAACGACAGGTGAATGACTGGGTTAAAGTGTAAGGATGTACAAAGGGTTTATTCCTATGTGTAGTCACAAATGTAATGTAATAGTGTAGAGAGTGTAATGTGTTGTAGCCGTGCTACTTCATGCAATAATAAAAGGTATATCAATGAAAATGAATAGTATCGAATATATAATAATCTAATGGTAATATGAACCCTGCTTAATTCTAAAAGTGTGTTCTTGGAAAAATTAGTATAAAATTAAAATTAAAAGTGTTTGTACAAAGTCAGTAAAAAATAAAATGAAATATACAGTTTCCGATAAATAACAAGAACCACTTGTTTACAACTGTTCGTACTGCGTGGCCTGCGATTCGTCCAAGACAGGCTGCTGCCCCTTCTGTACTTCCGCACGTCCGGATAGTCCAGCGGGCTGTGAGCCCACCTCCAACAGTCTGCTGACCTCCTCGTCGGCTCGCTAAGTCAGGATCTCCTCGATCATCTGGCTGTCGGCCTCGCAAAGACCGCTGTCGAGCTCCCTAGTTACCTGGCTGCACTGCTCAGGCACAAGTGTAGCCGCTCTCGGCTCTTTCTGCTCCCTTGCAATGTTGTTCCTCGCCTGCGACATGTTCGAGGTGTCCAGGCTCGGTTCGCGACTGATCTGGGGAACGGACGTCTTAACGTACGATTCCAAGGTATCGCGTTACCCGGACTTAACTAATTATTCAGGTTAAGCTTTTGTGTGTTCGTCGGCGTTTATCGGTTGCGTTGACCTGATCTCGCGTGCGTTAACCTACAGTGTTTAAAGTTTGACATTCTCGCGTGCCCTGATCGGGTCGTTTATGCGGCATTCGTGCGTCAGCCTCTCCGACTTTTGTGCGGTAATTTATACAACATCTTTGCGTTAATTTGTTGCCGCGGCGTCGATCCGCCGCCGACAAGGTCTCGTTACCGCGTGGTCTGATTCCGAGTGCGAGATGCTCAGACCAATTATACCAACACCTACTTTGATTGATATTCTGTCGCAAGTGCCTTATATCTGACGAAATATATCATATGTTATTTTATTATTATTATTTGGTGTGTGATTGATTGCGTGACGCCTCTCTCCGAATTCCCTGAACGAGCCCTACGCCCTGAGGTATTGTCGGGAATATCGCGTTAGATATAATAAAGTACGGTGGTGCGATCCGTCGCACTTAGCGCCCAATTTTTGGTGTCGGAATTAGTTGCGCGTGCTGCCAATCCACGATAACCCTCCACCGGATTACGAGACCGAAGGAAAAAGCGTCGCAATATATATATATATATGTATATGTATATGTTTTACACTCCCATGTATAAAAAGCATATATAATCACATATATGGTTAATCATCGCCATATATGACGAGACTGTACACATTATATACACAAGAGGTGTTTCTGCCGCGCGTACATATGTTGCACAGCTGATATATTATATATTGACGGCAGGGAGCTGATGCCGAGGATATCAATCCCGTTTACGTGAAGGACGTATCGTAAGTTATTTGCGGTTCAACTTATTTTTTATTCTTTTCCAGTTTTAAGAGTTGGAGAAAGATAAAAATGCTCTCTTTTCATTTTATATATACATACATTTTACATGTCCTTCTTCTCTCTTTTATTCACTTGTACTATCTGTTGTATTTCAAAATCACTTATCTTCCTTCTTTTTACGTCTCCCTTTCTTTTGATGTTACTTAAAATTTGTAACTTTTCCATTTTTATTGTTAGTAGAATATGCTTCTCAAATTTGACAATTTATTTCTAAAACATTCCGTATTATATTACGCACTATATAAATTAAACTATGTATAATATATATAAACTACGTATATGTATGTTTGTGAATTATAGCAATTAGATAAGGAACTAAAGTTTCGTCATATCTGAAAAATGGCACCACCAAAGGTATTACTGGGACAAAATCGACAAAACAGCACTGCAACTTCGAGGAAAAGAATAACGACAAGAAGTCAAAATTCTTTACAGAGCAATGTATTACGACAACCCAATGTTGGTAGAGAAACTCGCGCCAAGCGAAAAAGCGGGTTTTGCCATTTAAAAAAAAACACATAAAAGATGCGCTTTTGCAAACATATATATCAAGAGACACGGTAGCCAAGTACACGCGGAGCGAGACCGACCGTGACTCTTTTACGCGACGCGACGGGTTGCGAGTACCCGAGATGTTGAGATCTCGATAACGAGTGAACGGATCAAGTTCTAAGTAGGCTTGATCGATAGCTTGGAGTCCAATTAGGGGGGGGGGGTTCTTTTATAATATTCCGCTACGTGCCCTACGAGCGGAGATATTGCGACGCAAAGTCCAAATGTGAAAATTTTTTATTAAGATACTCTTCCTCCTCTTACTTTCACTTTTTCGACGCTGGCGGCGCAGGTATCGCCAGTTTCGATATCGCGCGCGTATTTCGAAATTAGGTCGATAGACTTATCGGTCAGGAGGAAGATTTATATTTAGGTAAATTAGGTATATATATAAATAATATATATTGAGTCAACGGAAAAGAAGATTCTCTACGTTTGGCAGATTAATATTTACTGTAGAAAAAACTTTAAAACATCAGCTTGTAAAAGATTAATGACATTCTTTTGTTGGATACTAATGCTAAAATTTTTTATTTTATTTTTTAATAAAATATCCGTTTTATATTCAACGAGAATCTATATAAATGTATACCAATTTGATCACTACTATCTGAAAATAGTGTGCCAAGTTGTCTATGTCTACGTTAACTCTGGCTCAATACATACTGGAACATTATCTGATGGATTATACAACGATCAGGTTTAGCGAAGGTAAAATGGCAGTGGCGGCTTGTTACTCGCGTTGCTAATGAAGGACTTGGGAGGACGGAATCCAACATTAGAATACTATAGCGGTTATAAACTTGATGACGTAAGAGATATTTGCAATCTTTTAAACCAGAGCTTGCATAGGAAACACAAAGAAGCATTAAAGTCCACAGCAAGTACAGCCATAAGTAAGTATTTACTTTTTGCTATGTATTTCCTTTATATATTGTATATATATATACCTGATCGTTGTATAATCCATCAGATAATGTTCTAGTATGTATCGAGCCAGAGTTAACGTAGGCATAGACAACTTGGCACACTATTTTCAGATAGTAGTGATCAAATTAGTATACATTTATATAGATTCTCGTTGAATAAGACGGATATTTTATTAAAAAATAAAATAAAAAATTTAAACATTAGTATCCAACAGAAGAATGTAATTAATCTTTTACAAGCTGATGTTTTAAAGTTCTTTCTACAGTACTTCTTTCTACAGTAAATATTAATCTGCCAAGCGTAGAGAATATATATATATATCTATATATATATATATATATATATATATACATATATATATATATATATATATATATATATAAGTCACGTCGTCTGTCTGTCTGTATGTACGCGAACTACTTCCACATTTATGGACCGATTCTCACGAAATTGGTCTCAAAATCTCGCAAATTTTTCGGGGATGAAAGTGTCGTGGTTTTTTTTTCGCTACCAATTTTCTGGCAACCGATTTTTTTAAATTTTCTAATTTTCGGGAAATAATCGACCGAATCTCATTCGTTGGTGGGCCGAATCTTTATCGAAGCCACGTGAAATAGGGGTAGAATTTCCCGGGGAGTACTGCCATTTATATATATAAGTCACGTCTGTCTGTTTGTCTGTCTGTCTGTCTGTCTGTCTGTACGCGAACTACTCATTCGTTAGTGGACCAAATTTTTACCAAAAGTATATGAAACAGGGGTAGAATTTCCCGGGGATGAAAATGTCGCGGCCAATTTTTTGCTACCAATTTTCTGGAAACCGATTTTTTTAATTTTTCTAATTTTTCGGGAAATAATTGCCCGAATTTAAAAAAATTGTATATGAAACAAGGATAGGAGTTCTCGATGATCTCCCGAGGCAGTAGAATCGTATTTCTAGAATTAAGAACTTCTTGTGACAAGATACATCGCGGGATACATCAAAATCAATAGCTACGAAGAATTGGATCTAATTCTAGCATAATTTCAATAAATAGGATGGTTGCTGGGAATGAATGAAGCTCGAGAAATATTTCCATGTTGGGACGAACCAGTTTTCGAGTCGATCTTTGAAATTTCTATAATTTATCTTACAAAACACACAGTTTTGTCAAACATGCCTGTACGGGAGACTTATAGGCACGATGAACGTCTAACGTGGACGCACTTTCATGAAACTCCTGTAATTCCTCCTTATCTTCTGGCGATTGTAGTATCCGATTTTGTTTATATTACTAACAGAATCAATGAGAGAATTAGTCTTCGATGCAGACAACAAGCAGCATTGCATTTAGGACACGCAAAAATGGTTATCGAAAATGTCACGCTATATTTCGAATCTCAATGGAAACATTACAAGGAGCTTGCAAAAGTGGACCATGGCGTAATACCGGCTTTTCCTCATAAGACAATGTTTGGGTTGGGTCTTATTTTTTATAAATAATATATATAATTAGAAAGACAAATATTTTTCGTGAAATAAAAAACTTTATCTAAAAAGGAAGATACTATTTTCTAACATAACAAATTATAAGATATTTGATTTCTCACGTCGGAGTTACATCTTAGAAAATTAAAGTTACATCTTAGAAATATCTTGCTATTCGCTATGCAATCTTCTCTTCTGGAAGCGGGTAACGGACTTGAACGTGATGGACGGCCCAAGGAGAGAGGAGTGGAGAACGTGGTGCGAGAGGAGAGAGAAAGGAGAGAGAGAGGACGGAGGAGGTGGATTGGATGGAGAGGGCAGAGAGGAAGATGAGGAAGTGAAGGAGACGAGAAAATCGAAGCAGAAGGAGAGAAACGGAGGATGAAAAAGGCGGAGTAATATGGAGGTTAGGAAAGAGACTGATAGAGCGAGAGGGGGGAGACGAGCGGGGGCAGCAGAACTGATGCGAGAATGCGAGAGCAGCGCGGCGCTCGCGCAGGCGCGCCGAGGGTGATGAGCGCGGAGGAGGAGGATAGTAGATACGGCAGCGCGGGACAGCAATGGGAGAGAGGTTGTGTGGAGAAAGCGGAGAGGATAGAGGGCGCAGCAAAAGGAAGAAAGTGAGACGGCGGCGCTGGATAGCAGCTGAAAAGGGATGGCACGACTGAGAGGAGAGGTAGGGAACCGAGAAAAGTTGGACGCACTGGCAGAGGTGAAGTGTAAAGGAGGAAAGTATACAGAAGGTGAAAAGAAAAGGTGTAAGGGAGATGCGAAGGAGAAAAACCGAGGAGCGGACGGAGGACTGTAAGTAGAGGAGAAACAAGAGAGACAAGGAGGAGGCGGAGACGGACGGAGATAGAGGGAGAAGAGAGGTGCAATAAATAACATACATACGGCTTGTTTATACAGGGATAGGAAAAGAGACGATGGCAGGGATGGGGCAAAGGTCGGAGGAGACAGAGTGGGTGGAGGAGAGCAGGAAAGAAGTTGGGAAGATAGGCCAGGAAATCAGGGAAGAAATAAGACGGGAAGGAAAAGGCATTAGGAAGAAATTAAAGGAGATTAGAGTGAGGTTGGAGAGGCTGGAGGAGGGGCGCTGGCGGTTCGAGGAAAGCGAGGAGCAGGATGAGGAGGAGGAAAGAGAGACAGATGAGAGCAACGGGTGGAGAGGGAAGAAAAAGGAACCAGCAAGGATGAAGAGGAGTAACAGGGGAGTGGCAAGAAAGAAGATGACGGAGGAGGATGGAACGGAAGGCAGCGAGGGAGGTTGGAGTGAGAAGGGGTGGGGAAGAGACTGGTGGGAGGAGGTGGCCAGCGAGGAAGATAGGAGAAAGGAGGAGGAGAACAGGTACGCGGCAAGAGGACATACACAGGGGGAGGAAAAGGGGGGGAGAAGGAAGGATGAGAATAAAAAGGAAACAGAAGGGAGAGCGAGCAGGGAGAAAGAAGACAGAGGCTACAGAGAAGAAAGGGCGGCCAAGGAGGGCAAGGGAGGACCGGAGGAGAAGAGTAGGGAGGAGGAGGGAACAGAAGAGAGGAATAGAGCTCGGAGGGCGGCAAAAGACAGGGAGGAGGAAGTGAGGAGAAAAAGGGAAAGAAAAGAAAGAGAGGAAAAAGAGGAAAGGAAGGAGAGGGAGAGGATGCTTGGTCAGGGGGAAGGCTGGAGATTGGAGAAGCGGAGAAGCGAGGATCTGGAGAAGAGGAAAGGTAGGGAGAAAGGAGAAGGGCCGAGGGAGGAGATGGAGAGAAGGAGGAAGGAAGAGGAAGAGAAGGCGAGGAGACTAAAGGAGAGAGTAAAGAGGCTGGAGGAAGAGAGAGAGAGCAAAAGGAGAGAAGAAAGAAGAATGTAGTATGGAGAGGGTTGGATGGAAGGGACGCGGAAGAAAGGAGGGGCATGATGGTACGGATAGCAGAGAAGGTACTGGGGAAAGAGCCAAAGATTAGAAGGGTCTGGGAAAGGAAAAAGGAAGGAGGGAGAGAGGTTTTGATAGTGGAGATGGAGAATGAGAGGGAGAGGGCAGAGTTGCTGGGAAGATTTGGAGAGGTTAGGCAGAGGTGGGGGATTGGTGTAGACGAGGACCTGTCGATGGAAGAGAGGAGGACAAGGTGGAGGATGTTGGAGAAGGCGAAGGAAGAGAGGGACAAGGGAAGAAGAGCGAGGGTGGAAAACAGGAGACGGTGGGTGGATTTAAGGGAGATAGAATGGAAGGAGGAGGAGGGAAAATGAGAGGAGGTATAAAGGGGAGGGGTAACGTTGAGGGCTAGGAACGGGAGGAGGAGGAGAAGAGGAGGGTGTTAGAGGATAGAAGGAAAGCAAGAAAGAGGCGAAGGGTAAAGATAGCGGAGGACAGATAGGTGGAGGCGAGGATAAGAGAGAGAGAGAGGGAGGGAAAATTAGAATAGAAGAGAGAGTGGAGGAGAGGAGGAGAGCAGGAGTGAGAGGAGGTAGGAGGTGGAGGAGAGCACGAGAGAGACGGAGGAGAAACTCCACAGGAGCGGGGAAGAGGACCAACAGACCACAGGGCAGGAGACAGACAGGAAGGAAGAGATGAGACAGGAAGAGGTGGAGGGAGACGAACGAAGTCGGGAAGGAAGAGGAGAGGGATAAGGGAAGGGAAAAAGAGTTATTGTGAGGTCGCAAAAGGCCAGGAAATGAATAAAGGGGAACGTTTGTAAGAGGTTTGGGTACGTTCCTCGTTTAAAAACGCTTTGTAAACCCTGAGGGGAAATACAATAAACACATACATGAAACAAGGATAGAATTTTCCGGGAGTGCTATAAGGTGTATAATTTTTCGTTACCGATCTTTTTGGAAGCCGGTTACAAAATTTTTTCAATTTTTCGGAAATTGATTGACCGAATCGCAAAGAATTGTATATGAAGTAGGGGTAGAATTTCCCGGAAATTGCATTAAGTGTATAATTTTTCAAATACAATTAAGCATTGTTATTGACTGTAACTGGCAATGATTATAATCGTAGCAGCGATTATACTCGTCGTGACGAATCGTCACCCCATTTTTCGACCAACAATTCTTGGTCATTTTTAAATTGGTGTAATTTTAGATGCTTATAATATAAGCGTCTTGATTAAATAATAAAATTTTTTGCGAAAAATATTACCTCAGCCAAGGTTCGAACCTGGAACCTCCTTCATTCCGTGCGGGCGTCGTACCAATTCGAATATTGCCACATGCCTCGGTGGTCGAATTGGTACGACGCCCGCACGGAATGAGGGAGGTTCCAGGTTCAAACCCTGGCTAAGGTAATATTTTTCGCAAAAAAAATTTTATTATTTAATCAAGACGCTTATATTATAAGCATCTAAAATTACATTAATTTAAAAATGACCAAGAATTGTTGGTCGAAAAATGGGGTGACGATTCGTCACGACGAGTATAATCGCTGCTACGATTATAATCATTGCCAGTTACAGTCAATAACAATGCTTAATTGTATTTATTATTCTCACTGGCGAAGCAAATGTTACTTATTCGGTATAATTTTTTGTTACCAATTTTTTTGGAAACCGGTTCCAAAAATTTTCCAATTTTTTTGGAAATAATTGACCGAATCTCAAGGAATTGTATATGCTGATATTTTTGAAACCGCGAGTTCAATTTTTTATTAATGTACTGATTTTTTTATAACGTACGTTTCCAATTTTTGTTTAAAAAAATATACGTGATTTTTTTTAAAATGTATATTAGAAGACGGTCAGGATGATCTATTGCTAAGAGCAACACTAAATTATAAAATAAAGAAAGCTGCAAAGGCAAAAAAAAATAAATCTTTTTTTTATAATTTTCGGGAATTAAATTGTTCATAGGGCGATTCGTTTTAAATGAAATATGTTGTATGTAGGATTTGTTACCGATTTTCTGGAAACCGGTTTTTCTAATTTTTCGGGAAATAATTGACCGAATTTCAAAGAGTTTATGAAACAGGGGTAGAATTTTCCGGGGAGTGCTATAAAGTTTATAATTTTTTGTAGCCGATCTTTTTGGAAGCCGGTATCAGAAATTTTTCAAATTTTTCGGGAATTAATCAGTCACTTTAATTCGTGATTGTCGCGAGCAATTAAGACCGGTTTTTGAAAACCGGTTACAAAATTTTTTCAATTTCTCGGAAAATAACAAGTAGTTCGCGGTCAGACAGACAGACATACAGATGTCAGGTACTTATATACAGGGTGTCAAAAATAAAAGTAACCACCCGAATAGGGGGGGTAGATTGGGTCAAACTGAAAAGAAAAGTCTCGTACCATTTTGCAAAATTCGCAATAGTTAACGAGTTATTAAATAAAACGTCTGAGCGAATGCGCGCACACGGAGCGATAGAGGCGGGCCTCGGCGGCTGGCTGGGCTGGCACGGTGCCCGGCGCGCGGCGAGCGGTGGGGGTCGAGAGACGAGCGGCGAGCGGGGCGCGGCGCGGCGCGGCGAACGTCGAGCGACAGATGTTATACACTGCGACGAAAAAGTATTAGAGCCAGCCCATACTAAACTTACGATAATTCCTTCGCGTAAACGGGATTTTGTAGTAACTTACAATAATTTACTCCGCGTAAACGAGTGAATTATCGTAAGTTACTACAGAAGTAACGCGCTCGCGTAAACGTAGTAACAGTAGGTAGCACACGTATTGGCTATTGCATAGGCATTGCCGTAACGTCTTACGCCTTAGATAATATTAATTAGTTTAGCTTGAATTATGTGTAATAAAAACATTTAATTTTAGTAAATTTAATTATTTTGCATGTCAAAGTTTACGAGGTTTACCACAAGCCTTACTTTAACTTTTGTTTATGTTATAATAACTTTAATGGTGCGTGTCCACCTGCGAGTAAAACTCTCGAGAGTAGCTCTCGAGATTGATTCTCGCAAATGGACATATTCCTAAAGAGTACCTATAACGGAGAATGAATCGCAGCTCTCGGCGAGCGAACTTTTTAAGACCTATTCGCAAATCGACACGACGTTATTTTACTCTCGGAGATCAGCTCGCCAAGCTCGAACGCTGTTCGTATTTTGAGAGCTACATGATGACACAAAGGAACTTATTGAATAATGCGGAAATCATGAACCATTGTAGAATACTACTGTGACAGAAATAAAAGTTTTTTTAATTTTTATGTTTTGCGAATAAAGTGCGAAAAATTCATAATTTAAAGAATTAGATAAGAATATTTTTAATACATTCTTTGCTTATTACATGGTCAATAATTAGTAACACTTTAGTTTTACATACTTTGCACGTTTTAGTTACAGCGTTGAAATTAAATACATTTTTACATCGCAAATTAAGTACATTAAAAAAAATTATTTAATATTTACATGTAAAAATCTAACATCAAGATATTTCGCAAACAGAAAACTAAATAATAATATCGCACTACGTATTCCACTTCACAATTTGTAAGTCTGTAGAAATTTTTAATTGTTGGGAATCTTCAATCTTAAGCTCTCTAATTTAGAGCAGATCCGACACCTGCGATCAATCCATTGCTTGACCCAGAAGGTCTTTTTGTTGTTATTTAACAACCTTTTTCTTTTTAAAATAATGCTAGCCACTATAGTAGCCGCAAGTCTCTTCATTTACGAGACATTATAATGTCACCACTCTCAGAGATCGACTAAAAAAGTACGTAAGTGGACACAGTTTTGAGAGAACTGCCCAAAAGAATACTCTCTGGATTCTCACGAGATGCTCGCAAGAGTACAATGTTAGAAAAATTACTCTCAAATGGACAGTGTCAGAATAACTCGAGAGCTACTTTGGAGAGTTTTACTCGCAGATGGACACGCGCCTTAAAACTCTCGAGAATATCTCTCGAGAGTTATTCTGACACTGTCCATTTGAAAGTAATTTTTCTGACATTGTATTCTCGCGAGCATCTCGCGAGAATCCGAAGAGTATTTTTTCGGAGAGTTCTCTCAAAACCGTATCCACTTACGTATTTTTTTAGTTGATGTCTGAGAGTGGTGACATCATAATGTCGCGTAAACGAATAAACTTGCAGCTGCTATAGTGACTAGCATTATTTTAAAAAGGAAAAGGGCGATCATGGCGCAGAAAAATATGCGCTGCTCTAACGAGCTGAAGATCCGAGTTCAAATCCGACCGAAAATTGTCCGCGGTTTTTATTTGATCGCCACTTCTCGGAAGGGTTAATGGCAACCCGCCAAGAGTGTATCTCTAAGAAAGCAGAAGGGAGGCCTCGGATTTTATACCGGTCGAACTTCAGGAGGCTATGGCTTGAACTTGAGCTATAGTGCCGTTGAAACAAAAAGACCTTCTGGGTCAAGCAATGGATTGATCGCAGGTGTACATTTGGTGCTGGATCAGCTTTAATTAGAGAGCTTGAGATTGAAGACTCCTAACAATAAAAAGTTTCTGCAGACTTACAAGTTGTGAAATGTAATACATAGTGCAATATTATTATTTAGTTTTCAGTTTGCGAAATACCTTGATGTTAGATTTTTACATGTAAATATTTAATAATTTTTTTTTTAATGTACTTAATTTGCGATGTAAAAATGTATTTAATTTCAACGCTGTAACTAAAACGTGCAAAGTATGTAAAACTAAAGTGTTATTAATTATTGACCATGTAATAAGCAGAGAATGTATTATAAATATTCTTATCTAATTCTTTAAATTATGAATTTTTCGCACTTTATTCGCAAAACATAAAAATTAAAAAAACTTTTATTTCTGTCACAGTAGTATTCTACAATGGTTCATGATTTCTGCATTATTCAATAAGTTCCTTTGTGTCATCATGTAGCTCTCAAAATACGAACAGCGTTCGAGCTTGGCGAGCTGATCTCCGAGAGTAAAATAACGTCGTGTCGATTTGCGAGTAGGTCTTGAAAAGTTCGCTCGCCGAGAACTGCGATTCATTCTCCGTTATAGGTACTCTTTAGGAATATGTCCATTTGCGAGAATCAATCTCGAGAGCTACTCTCGAGAGTTTTACTCGCAGGTGGACACGCACCATTAAAGTTATTATAACATAAACAAAAGTTAAAGTAAGGCTTGTGGTAAACCTCGTAAACTTTGACATGCAAAATAATTAAATTTACTAAAATTAAATGTTTTTATTACACATAATTCAAACTAAACTAATTAATATTATCTAAGGCGTAAGACGTTACGGCAATGCCTATGCAATAGCCAATACGTGTGCTACCTACTGTTACTACGTTTACGCGAGCGCGTTACTTCTGTAGTAACTTACGATAATTCGCTCGTTTACGCGGAGTAAATTATTGTAAGTTACTACAAAATCCCGTTTACGCGAAGGATTTATTGTAAGTTTAGTATGGGCTGGCTCTAATACTTTTTCGTCGCAGTGTATAACATCTGTCGCTCGACGTTCGCCGCGCCGCGCCGCGCCCCGCTCGCCGCTCGTCTCTCGACCCCCACCGCTCGCCGCGCGCCGGGCACCGTGCCAGCCCAGCCAGCCGCCGAGGCCCGCCTCTATCTCTCCTTGTGCGCGCATTTGCTCAGACGTTTTATTTAATAACTCGTTAACTATTGCGAATTTTGCAAAATGGTACGAGACTTTTCTTTTCAATTTGACCCAATCTACCCCCTCTATTCGGGTGGTTACTTTTATTTTTGACACCCTGTATATAGATAGGGGTAGAAAGAACTAAAGAATGTAATGGAATTAGAAAAATTGCTAATAGTAAAATGGTTTACGATTTCTGTTAAAAAAAAATATACGTGATTGCTCCAATTTCTGCATACTTTGAGATATCAAATTGAATTTTTTTTATGGATAATTTTTTTAATGGATAATTTTTATGGATAATTTTTTGTTACCGATTTTTAGAAACCGGTTTGAAAATTCTTAAAATTTTGAAAAATAATAATTATTAATTGACCGATTTTTTTTAAACCAGTGCCAAAATTTTTAAAATTTTTGGAAGATAAGTTTAATTTTTTATTAATAGATAATTTTTTATTAATGGATCGATTTTCTTGAAACCGGTGCCAAACTTTTTCTAATTTTTTGTTGATGATTTTGATGAAATTGGTACCAAAAAATTTCTAAATTTATGGAGATGGCTACTATAGGATTGAAAATTGGGTTTTATGGGGTTCTATTGGTGCTTTTAATTAATGAGTGAGTTTGGGGAGAGGGGAACAGATTTTGAGCCCGCGCTTCGCCCGGGCTCAAGATCTAGTATCAAGAGACACGGTAGTGTCTCGCGCCAAGTACACGCGGAGCGAGACCGACCGTGACTCTTTTACGCGACGCGACGGGTTGCGAGTACCCGAGATGTTGAGATCTCGATAACGAGTGAACGGATCAAGTTCTAAGTAGGCTTGATCGATAGCTTGGGGTCCAATTAGGGGGGGGTTTCTCTCATAATATTCCGCTACGTGCCCTACGAGCGGAGATATTGCGACGCAAAGTCCAAATGTGAAAATTTATTTTTAAGATACTTCTTCTTCTACTAACGCCGACGTCTGATATGATGACGTCATAATCAGAAACGTTACTTTCACTTTTTCGACGCTGGCGGCGCAGGTATCGCTAGTTTCGATATCGCGCGCGTATTTCGAAATTAGGTCGATAGACTTATCGGTCAGAAGGAAGATTTCTATTTAGGTAAATTAGGTATATATATAAATAATATATATTGAGTTAACGGAAAAGAAGATTCTCTACGCTTGGCAGAAAATGCCGCTAGGGAATTTTTAAGTCGATTCTTATGAATTAAGCTTGAATGCGATGTCTAGGTATCCCAGGTTGCCGATGACGAGGTCCAGATAGTGCGCTTCATAGTTTTTGGTGTCCAGGTGTAATAATACGTTGAATTCGATGTCTACGTGTCCCAGGTTGCCGATGACGAGGTCCACATAGTGCGCTCCGTAGTTTTTGGTGTCTACGTGTATTAATATCTTGAATTCGATGTCCACGTGTCCCAGGTTGCCGATGACGGGATCCAGATAATGCGCTTCATAGATTTCGGTGTCCAGGTGTAATAATACGTTGAATTCGATGTCCACGTGTCCCAGGTTGCCGATGACGAGGTCCACACAGTGCGCTTCGTAGTTTTCAGTGTCCAGGTGTAATAATACGTTGAATGCGATGTCTACGTGTCCCAGGTTGCCGATGACGAGGTCCACACAGTGCGCTCCGTAGTTTTTGGTGTCTACGTGTATTAATATCTTGAATTCGATGTCCACGTGTCTCAGGTTGCCGATGACGAGGTCCACACAGTGCGCTTCGTAGTTTTCGGTGTCCAGGTGTAATCGTACGTTGAATTCGATGTCTAGGTGTCCCAGGTTGCCGATGACGAGGTCCACATAGTGCGCTCCGTAGTTTTCGGTGTCTACGTGTATTAATACCTTGAATTCGATGTCCACGTGTCCCAGGTTGCCGATGACGAGGTCCACACAGTGCGCTTCATAGTTTTCGGTGTCCAGGTGTAATAATACGTTGAATTCGATGTCCACGTGTCCCAGGTTGCCGATGACGAGGTCCACACAGTGCGCTTCGTAGTTTTCGGTGTCCAGGTGTAATAATATGTTGAATGCGATGTCTACGTGTCCCAGGTTGCCGATGACGAGGTCCACATAGTGCGCTCCATAGTTTTCGGTGTCTACGTGTATTAATACCTTGAATTCGATGTCCACGTGTCCCAGGTTGCCGATGACGAGGTCCACACAGTGCGCTTCGTAGTTTTCGGTGTCCAGGTGTAATAATACGTTGAATGCGATGTCTACGTGTCCCAGGTTGCCGATGACGAGGTCCACACAGTGCGCTCCGTAGTTTTTGGTGTCTACGTGTATTAATATCTTGAATTCGATGTCCACGTGTCTCAGGTTGCCGATGACGAGGTCCACACAGTGCGCTTCGTAGTTTTCGGTGTCCAGGTGTAATCGTACGTTGAATTCGATGTCTAGGTGTCCCAGGTTGCCGATGACGAGGTCCACATAGTGCGCTCCGTAGTTTTCGGTGTCTACGTGTATTAATACCTTGAATTCGATGTCCACGTGTCCCAGGTTGCCGATGACGAGGTCCACACAGTGCGCTTCATAGTTTTCGGTGTCC